>NW_027428185.1:0-42500 GCF_043250625.1 Sebastes fasciatus | reverse complement strand
AGAAGGTCAGTCTGTAGGGGGACACCAGGGGGAGAGGTCAGAGGTCAGTCTGTAGGGGACACCAGGGGGAGAGGTCAGAGGTCAGTCTGTAGGAGGACACCAGGGGGAGAGGTCAGAGGTCAGTCTGTAGGAGGACACCAGGGGGAGAGGTCAGAGGTCAGTCTGTAGGAGGACACCAGGGGGAGAGGTCAGAGGTCAGTCTGTAGGAGGACACCAGGGGGAGAGGTCAGAGGTCAGTCTGTAGGAGGACACCAGGGGGAGAGGTCAGAGGTCAGTCTGTAGGGGACACCAGGGGGAGAGGTCAGAGGTCAGTCTGTAGGGGGACACCAGGGGGAGAGGTCAGAGGTCAGTCTGTAGGGGACACCAGGGGGAGAGGTCAGAGGTCAGTCTGTAGGAGGACACCAGGGGGAGAGGTCAGAGGTCAGTCTGTAGGGGACACCAGGGGGAGAGGTCAGAGGTCAGTCTGTAGGGGGACACCAGGGGGAGAGGTCAGAGGTCAGTCTGTAGGGGACACCAGGGGGAGAGGTCAGAGGTCAGTCTGTAGGGGGACACCAGGGGGAGAGGTCAGAGGTCAGTCTGTGGTTACGTACAAACAGATTAATAAATAGATCAATAAATAAATACATAGGTGAATAAAATAATTGATAACGCGGTTTCCATGGTGAAATGAAAGAATGGCACATTACTATTGCATTATGGGTAAATACAGAGCTGAGGTTTAGCTGCTATACAGTGAGCGGCTAGTGTTAGCATCATGCTATTTACATTTCAGGAAACAGGAGATCCATTACCTCACCAGGTGAGAGAGGTCAGTCAGGTGACCTCAACAGGTGAGAGGGGTCAGTCAGGTGACCTCAACAGGTGAGAGGGGTCAGTCAGGTGACCTCAACAGGTGAGACGGGTAGTAACTGATTACTGAATGTGTCATGAAGCTGCTGTCTTCCTGAGTCGACCAACCAATCAGACTGCTTCAACCTGTCGGGGGGGTCTGAGGTGAAAGTTCATCTGAGGTTGATCGGCTCTGGTTGCTATGGGAACGTGTTGATGGGTCACAGCAGCGCCGCCTGTCTGTCTCTCAGCCGTCTCTCTGTCTCTCATCTGCCTGTCTGTTTCTCAGCTGTCTGTCTGTCTGCCTGTCTGTTTCTCAGCTGTCTGTCTGTCTGCCTGTCTGTCTCTCAGGTGTCTGTCTGTTTCTCAGCTGTCTGTCTGTCTGCCTGTCTGTTTCTCAGCTGTCTGTCTGTCTGCCTGTCTGTCTCTCAGCTGTCTGTCTGTCTGTCTGTCTGTCTCTCAGCTGTCTGTCTGTCTCTCATCTGTCTGTCTCTCAGCTGTCTGTCTGTTTCTCAGCTGTCTGTCTGTCTCTCATCTGTCTGTCTGTCTGTCTGTCTGTCTGTCTGTCTGTCTGTCTGTCTGTCTCTCAGCTGTCTGTCTGTCTCTCATCTGCCTGTCTGTTTCTCAGCTGTCTGTCTGTCTCTCATCTGTCTGTCTGTCTGTCTGTCTCTCAGCTGCCTGTCTGTCTCTCATCTGCCTGTCTGTTTCTCAGCTGTCTGTCTGTCTGTCTCTCAGTCGTCTGTCTGCCTGTCTGTCTGCCTGTCTGTCTCTCAGTCGTCTGTCTGCCTGTCTGTCTGTCTGTCTCTCAGTCGTCTGTCTGCCTGTCTGTCTGCCTGTCTGTCTCTCAGTCGTCTGTCTGCCTGTCTGTCTGTCTGTCTCTCAGTCGTCTGTCTGCCTGTCTGTCTCTCAGCTCTAATCATACTAATCTGAACTAATGCTAACTGCCCTGAAGCTAACTCAGCTATTGGCCCCGCCCCCGGTCAGACAGACAGACAGACAGACAGACAGACAGACAGACAGACTCTGTGTGTGTGTGTGTGTGTGTGTGTGTGTGTGTGTGTGTGTGAATCCTCAGTTTTAGTCCATCCGTTGCAAACAGTGTCTCAGTGTCCGTCAGTGGCTCCGTAGTCCGGACTACAACTCCCATAATGCACCAGAGGCTTCTAGATTCAGTCCTGAAAGAGAGACAGAAGCAGCTGTGAATTTAAGGATGACTTCATGCTCATGCTAATTAGCATAGCGCAGCAAGCTTAAAAGCATTGTCCAGACTGATAGCATAGCATGCTAATGCTAATGCCACCACTGTCACGTGAAGACGAACTGAACATCTGGATTCAATATAAAACCAGAGGTTCAGGTGGACAGCAGGGGGCGGAGCTAACCTGGCACAGCATGTTAGCATGTTAGCATAGCATTAATGGTCAACTGTTTAATGTGTTGCCTTTTGGCGGCCATATTAAACTATGATGATTCATCAATGATCCTCTTGATTGATTGTGATCAGCTCCTCACACCAACTGATCGCCTTAACTCCTTCCTGTCCTCTGTGGTTCCTCCAATCAGAACCTTTGTCTCTCCTGATTGAACTTCATGTTCCTGAAAACTAACATTTGTGTAAAACATGCAAACTCAATGTTATGAATGCTGCCATGCACCAGCCAGCCAATCAGCATCCAGCACGAGAGTCCACCTGTTACCTGTGATGTCACTAATCGATCACATGATCAGGAGAGACCTCTGTTTCTTTATGGACGACAACTCGTGTGACCGACAGCTCAGGATGCTGCCGCCGCGCCTCGCTGAGCGCTGCTGCCAGAGCCTTCAAGAGAGACACGAGGGTCAGAACCTGGTCCAGGTCAGGATTAACCCTGATCAGACCAGCCCCAGGTCTGTCCCGGGTTGATCCGGTTATGTACCGGTCTGTCCCGGGTTGATCCGGTTATGTATGGGTCTGTCCCGGTTTAATCTGAGCAGGTGCGGGTCAATGATAATGAAGTTTTATTGAACGTTACCTGGTCGTGGTCGATTTCTGTGTCTCCAGAAATTACGATTCGCTTCTCGATTCTGGTTTCTGAAATTCCTCCTTTGACTGTCTGAAGAGAAATAAAACTCAGAGTCAGGGTCAGGGGTCGGGGCTTAGGGGTCAGGGTCGGGGGTTAGGGGTCAGGGTTAGGGTTTCAGAATTCGTCACATTTCATGTTTTACATTATAAATATTTTCACTTTGAATTCCTCTGATGTCCAACAGAGAAGAGATTTACTGAAACGTTTGAATTACTCTGTTACCATGGTGATGTGTGTTACCATGGTGATGTGTGTTACCATGGTGATGTGTGTTACTATTGTGATGTGTGTTACCATGGTGATGTGTGTTACAATGGTGATGTGTGTTACCATGGTGATGTGTGTTACCATGGTGATGTGTGTTACCATGGTGATGTGTGTTACTATTGTGATGTGTGTTACAATGGTGATGTGTGTTACCATGGTGATGTGTGTTACCTTGGTGATGTGTGTTACTATTGTGATGTGTGTTACAATGGTGATGTGTGTTACTATGGTGATGTGTGTTACCTTGGTGATGTGTGTTACCATGGTGATGTGTGTGGTGGTAGTCATTGTCATGGTTACCTTGGTGATGTGTGTGGTGGTATTGGTTGTCATGGTTACCTTGGTGATGTGTGTTGTGGTATTGGTTGTCTTGGTTACCTTGGTGATGTGTGTAGTGGTATTGGTTGTCATGGTTACCTTGGTGATGTGTGTGGTGGTCGTAGTGTTGGAGGTCTCGGCGGTGAAGGTCTGGGAGCTCAGCAGTAACCCTGCAGGAGGATCGGAGTCCCCGTGGCTCTGAAATACACAAATCTGTCAATCAATCGATCAATACGGTGAACCATTAAAACATTATTGATCTGGTATTGGAATGTTTTTGCTGCAGGTAGAAAACATGAAGTCAGTTGAGCTCAGATCAATACATCCTATTAGATCAATCAGCTCAGATCAATACATCCTGTAAGTAGATCAATCAGCTCAGATCAATACATCCTGTTATTAGATCTATCAGCTCAGATCAATACATCCTGTAAGTAGATCAATCAGCTCAGATCAATACATCCTGTTATTAGATCTATCAGCTCAGATCAATACATCCTGTAAGTAGATCAATCAGCTCAGATCAATACATCCTGTTATTAGATCTATCAGCTCAGATCAATACATCCTGTAAGTAGATCAATCAGCTCAGATCAATACATCCTGTTATTAGATCTATCAGCTCAGATCAATACATCCTGTAAGTAGATCAATCAGCTCAGATCAATACATCCTGTTATTAGATCAATCAGCTCAGATCAATACATCCTGTAATTAGATCTATTATTGATTATCTGTATATTCTAGTGTTTCTCACCCCGGGAGCTTCATATGTGAGAGTCTTCCTCATCACTGGGACCTCCTGACCAACACACAGACAACACGCAATTATTAATAAACTCTACAAGTTATTATAATATAGCTTATATTATATTAATATAATATAACTTATATTAATATATAACTTATATGATATTCATATAATATCATATAAGTTATATTATTATAGTTTAAAATATCTTGGGCAGGTTCAACCGGAGCAGGTTCAACCGGGGCAGCAGGTTCAACTGGGGCAGCAGGTTTAACTGGGGCAGCAGGTTCAATCGGGGCAGCAGGTTCAACCGGGGCAGCAGGTTTAACCGGGGCAGCAGGTTTAACTGGAGCAGGTTCAACTGGGGCAGCAGGTTCAACTGGGGTAGGTTCAACCGAGGCAGCAGGTTTAACCGGGGCAGCAGGTTTAACTGGGGCAGCAGGTTTAACTGGGGCAGCAGGTTCAACTGGGGCAGGTTCAACTGGGGCAGCAGGTTCAATCGGGGCAGCAGGTTCAACCGGGGCAGCAGGTTTAACCGGGGCAGCAGGTTTAACTGGAGCAGCAGGTTTAACTGGGGCAGCAGGTTTAACTGGGGCAGCAGGTTCAATCGGGGCAGCAGGTTCAACCGGGGCAGCAGGTTTAACCGGGGCAGCAGGTTTAACTGGAGCAGGTTCAACCGGGGCAGCAGGTTCAACTGGGGCAGCAGGTTTAACTGGGGCAGCAGGTTTAACTGGGGCAGCAGGTTCAATCGGGGCAGCAGGTTCAACCGGGGCAGCAGGTTTAACCGGGGCAGCAGGTTTAACTGGAGCAGGTTCAACTGGGGCAGCAGGTTCAACTGGGGTAGGTTCAACCGAGGCAGCAGGTTTAACCGGGGCAGCAGGTTTAACTGGGGCAGGTTTAACCGGGGCAGCAGGTTTAACTGGGGCAGCAGGTTCAACTGGGGCAGGTTCAACTGGGGCATGTTTAACTGGGGCAGCAGGTTTAACTGGGGCAGGTTCAAGTGGGGCAGGTTTAACTGGGTCAGCAGGTTTAACTGGGCCAGGTTTAACTGGGGCAGGTTTAACTGGGTCAGCAGGTTTAACTGGGGCAGGTTCAAGTGGGGCAGGTTTAACTGGGGCAGCAGGTTTAACTGGGTCAGCAGGTTTAACTGGGGCAGCAGGTTTAACTGGGGCAGCAGGTTTAACTGGGGCAGCAGGTTCAACTGGGGCAGGTTTAACTGGGGCAGCAGGTTTAACTGGGGCAGGTTCAAGTGGGGCAGGTTTAACTGGGGCAGCAGGTTTAACTGGGGCAGGTTCAACTGGGGCAGGTTTAACTGGGTCAGCAGGTTTAACTGGGGCAGCAGGTTTAACTGGGGCAGCAGGTTCAACTGGGGCAGGTTTAACTGGGGCAGCAGGTTTAATTGGGGCAGCAGGTTTAACTGGGACAGCAGGTTCAACTGGGACAGGTTTAACTGGGGCAGCAGGTTTAACTGGGGCAGGTTTAACTGGGGCAGCAGGTTTAACTGGGACAGCAGGTTCAACTGGGACAGGTTTAACTGGGGCAGCAGGTTTAACTGGGGCAGGTTTAACTGGGGCAGGTTCAACTGGGGCATGTTTAACTGGGGCAGCAGGTTTAACTGGGGCAGGTTTAACTGGGTCAGCAGGTTTAACTGGGGCAGCAGGTTTAACTGGGACAGCAGGTTCAACTGGGACAGGTTTAACTGGGGCAGCAGGTTTAGCTGGGGCAGGTTTAACTGGGGCAGCAGGTTTAACTGGGACAGCAGGTTTAACTGGGGCAGCAGGTTTAACTGGGGCAGCAGGTTTAGCTGGGGCAGGTTTAACTGGGGCAGCAGGTTTAACTGGGACAGCAGGTTCAACTGGGACAGGTTTAACTGGGGCAGGTTTAACTGGGGCAGCAGGTTCAACTGGGGCAGGTTCTGTCTCAGGTGTTACCTCCTGCAGAGGTTTGGAGTCATCATTGTCATCACTGTGGTCGGATGGCTGTGTCTGATTGGCCGAACAGGGGGGGCGCCCTAAGCGGGGTAAAGAGGGAGGAGGGGAGTTTTCTCTGAACCTCCACCCTCCCTCCTCTTCTGAGTCGTCGGAGTCCTGGTTGTCATGGTAACGCTGAGAGCCCAGAACAGAACCGGGTCTGGTAGTTACCTCCTGCTCACCGTGGCTAACTGCAAAGTTAGCATTAATGCTATCCTGATTAGCGTTGTTGGCGTCGGGGCGCTGAGCCGTTCTGACTGCGGCTTCCACGGCTTCCTCCACTGCTGCCTGAGCTAACACACTGATAGCATCTTCACTAGCATCGCTAGCCTGGCTACTAGGGTCCTCATCACTGACATCATCATCATCACTGACCTCGTGTTTATATGCTGGACCATTAGCCTGGATAGCATCATTAGCATCATCACTAGCCCACTCCTCTGTGACATCATCAACAAGCGTCATGCAGGCCCCCGGTGGAGGGGGCGGGGGGTTACTAGGCGGCGGGCCCACAAGATTTCCTGTTGCTACCTGAGGCTGGTCCACCATTGGCTGGTCCAGGTCACATGGCTCCGTCATCAGGAAGACCGTCTCCACCTTCTCTGACGTCTGAAACAGGAAGTGAAGAGAGAAAGGTGTGAGGGGGCGGGGCTACAGCTGTTGTAGTCATTAATGGAATGATGTCATCTTCAGCAACAGATTCAATCGGAGTCTGGACCAATCAGACGGCTCGGTTCATCTCATTAACATTCTCATAACAACGTTGACCGTCGAGTGTTCGCGAGCGGTTATAACGCATGCCGTAGTGGTTATAGCGTACGCTGTAGAGGTTGTAGCGCACGCCGTAGTGGTTATAACGCATGCCGTAGTGGTTATAGCGCACGCCGTAGTGGTTATAGCGTACGCTGTAGAGGTTGTAGCGCACGCCGTAGTGGTTATAACGCATGCCGTAGTGGTTATAACAGGCGCCGTAGTGGTTATAGCGCACGCCGTAGTGGTTATAACACGCACCGTTGTAGGGATTTGGCATGAACAGGTTTGGTTATTAGCAAATTAATATTGTGTTTTACACCTTTATTATCTTGTAAATAAATGTTTGTGGAATATACATGCTGGTCTGTTTAATGTTGTACAAGAGTGAATAATGCCAACCTCTGCTATGTCAAGAACTCCGATATCCTTCAACCTTTACTATCTATTTTGGTTATAGATATTAATCAACGTTCCAAATTGATAGTTTAGCATATATAATGAGACTTTATTAACATTTTGGTTATTGGTCCCTGATGCCAGGGTGGTGCCCCGTTTATTATTAATGTTTATTGATAATCTTTATTAATATTAATAATTCTATTATTATTTATTAATTAATTTGCTAATAACCAAACCTGTTACTGCCAAATCCCTACATGTTGGTGCCCCGTGTGAGGCATAGTATTTTGTTGGAATATTGTTCATAATTGTGCAATATTAATTTTCAGCATAATTAAAAAAAAACACTGTTTGCATTCTACACCACTAATCTTCTACAGGAGTAGAAGTCCAGTTGTACTTTTAAACAAGTACATTGTGGTGAGAATTGTTATTTGAGAGATTTGCTTTTGCTTGAAAGGATTTTGGTTCAGCATTTGAATACCAAGTATTCAATGCAACCTGGTCTAGTTGTCATAATTTGCTGTTAATATAAGTGTTCCTTTAATGACACAGCATGCCACCGGCCCTGTGTAACATAGAGAGCTTGTACCTGGCTGTGTAACTGCCAAGCATTCCAGCCTGAGTGGGTTAAATAGAGCCACAGAGTGCTACCAGCCCTGTGATATAAAGTTTGCACCTAGCTGTTACTTCCACGTGTTCCAGCTTGAGTCACCTTTAAGAAACATCATCACAACTGTTACTGCCATGCATCTCAGTTAGTGCATGTTGTGTGTAAGCAAACTTCTTTTGTAAACCTTTGTTTACTTTACTGGCCCCTTTTGTTTGATGCCCACTAGTCACTAGTTGGTGCTTTAGCTGCCCCTCCTCCACAGGAAGCTACCCCCATAGTGTAGGTGCATTTTTGTTAGACTAGTGTACCTCCCTAACTACACTACAAGGTGTCTGCCAATGCAACACCATAGCCAACAACATTTGTTTTTGTTTTCTACTAGACATCCTGTTTAGTTTCGCCCTCTAATTCCAGGTATAACAATGGATAACCCCTGTGTAGAGCTTTTTATTTCTTCCCTATCACAGAACCTAAACCCTGGCTGCCCTGAACTCATCAGCAGGTTGAGTTTCAGTGAGTGCAGGAAAGAAATAGAATCGCTCCTCACAGACAGGTGTGATGCGCAGACCGTATCCCAAGATTCATTGTTGAAATGCTTGCTTCTGATTTTCCACAGGCAACTAATCTTGCCGTTCAGAGTAAAGCAGCCCTGGAAAAAGAGGTAGATAGCCTAAGAGCGCAAAATGCTAGTCTACTCCATGAAGTTCAGACAGCTGATAAGAAAGCCATGCGTTACTTAGAAGACCTGCATTCAGCAGAGTTAGATCTGTTTCAATACAAAGAAATTGTTAGGGCTTAGACTAGAATGTCTTTCCCCAGCATAGTCTGTCAGTCACTGTGATTCTGGCTACTCAGATTCACTCTCCTCACTTGATGAGAGGTTAACTCCCTCTCCACTCAGAAGTGAAGGAACTCCATCCGACTCAAAGTCCTTGGGAATGAAGTCAGCTCCTCAACCTCCACTGAGAGAAAGAGTGAACAGCTACCTGACTTCTTATTGTTGTGAAACTGACAGTGAAGACACATGTAGTTTAGCTTCAAGAAGATATCCTGCCACATGTTCTTCTCAGCCACTGAGAAATTACACTTTCACCTGTGCTCCTCCTTCCAAAAGTTCAGCCTGTTCAGCCTCCTTTCCACTCTGTCACAAGGGTGATGACAGCTGTTCAGCCTCTGCTTCTCAGCCAGAGAGAACTTTAGCATGTGATGCACGAGTGCATTGTAATGCTAATTTAGTCTCGCCTTCAGCAGAAAGGACCCCACAGGGTCCCCGCCATGAAGTGCTTGAATTTTTAGCTAAAGACATCGAATGTTTTGATCCAGACAACTGTGATCAACACACTGATGACTATTTTAGGGAATTAGATCACAATCTAATTGACTTGCAACACGCCACCCAAAAGGAGAAAGTTAAACTTGTGTGGAAAACCAGCTCTAAAGCTGTGCACAAGTTTATACAGTCACAACCTCTCAGTGTCAGAAATGACTATAGTGAGCTCCGTCATGCGCTGATAGAAGAATTATCTTCTACTGCTGACGAGACCTCAGCGATGTTTGCAGCCCTTCAAATTAAACATTCACATAGTGAGAATCCTAGAGATTACTACTAACGTTTAAGGCATGCATACTTCCAATGTAAGAATGCGCCAGGCTTAGAAGAAAACGCCTTCTTCAAGTCCTTGTTTTTTGCAGAACCTGCATCCCTGTGTACGCACTCACGTCGTACTGAGGACGCATGAGGGTAAACCCTCACTGTGTGAGATAAGGAAGATGACACAGATATCTTGGGAATCTCTGTTCATCTCCAAAAAGGGTTGTAAACCAGCTGAGCCCACCAGCTCAAACACTGACGTGTCAAGCAGATCTGCCACCTCAAAAGACCACCTTCACAACAGGTCGAAGGGGGGTCACAAAAGGCTGCATAAGGACACTGAGCGTAACCGCCATGTCCCCCAGTTGCGTAGAGATAGGCATTCACACAACAGAAGTGTTAGAAAGCCATACTCTGAAATTCTGTCCCAGAATTGGCGTGACCGGTCTGACGATGACCTCAGCATCTCTGACCACATTTCAGACTCTGAACAAGGTTCAGAACATTGATATAATCTAGCAGACAGTGATAGCTACTCTGAGTGCCTCTCTACCTCTGGCTACCTGGAGCGTTACAGCCCTGAGCCACGAGTTAAGCACGAGAGATCCAGAGTTATCTTCCCACGGTACTAGCTAACACCTAGCTAACTGACGCTAGATAACGGTGCCTTAATTTTCCTTTCCTCTTTTGCAGTTACTAGGGAAAGCTTGAGTTTGTTAGCAACAGCAAAAACTCAACTCAGACACCACTGTCCAACTTTACAAGTACACTTGAACCAACTCCATGGTAGTATCTTGTTTAGAGATCACTAGTGCACAACACTAGCTTAGGACACCACGTTATGACTGTACAGAACCAGTCATACACCTGTCCGCATTGTTTAGGTGACACTCTCCGCATCTCACCGTAACAACTTAACACCTCTAACATTCCTGTTCTTCACTAACCCTATAACTAACAGAGAAACATAGTTATGTATTTTATGCAATGCTGTTGTTGTTGTTGTTGTTGTTTATCTGGTTTGGTTTGTAACTTAGGGACTGTTCTTGCTTAGCCAGGATAGATAATCTTAACCAATGCCCAATTGGTTAATGAACTGCCCAGACGTTACAACATTGAATGAACTGTTGAATGAACTTTTTCAATCATGGATTTAACAACTTTGGAGTTGTCCCCAGGGATTGGACTGTACAACCCCCAGGTTGTTTCCAAGGACCTGTGAACTGTTCAACCTTCTGTTTTGCTCTTGAAGGATGATACACATCTGAAGACCAAAAGGGGGGATGTAGGGACCCACCATTTCTGGTGGCAAAGACAATGAACTATGCTTCTCAGGATCCTTGAGTCATGCAGCCATTGGCTGTGGACTAAGCTCAGTGGTCATTGGCTACTTTAGCATTCACACAGAGGTGTGAAATTCACCCAGGACAAAACCAGAGGAATCTCTTTGTTCCTTCTCTTTCCTGCTCCTTCTCCTCACCTCCTGACCTGTGGAGGTGAGCTGCTGCTATCCAGACCAGAAGCAGCTCTGCTCTCTGATCTATGGCCTGTTGGGAAACAGCCATAGGAACACAAGGAACCTTTAATGCAGAGGATGCGAGAGCCTGCCTTTTGACCAACTAACTTCAAGCAACAACTGCAAGGAAGTTAGCACCAAGCTATCAAGCTGCTGGGAAGAAGTATTGGAGGGATCAGCTTCCTCCAATCTGCACAACTTGATTTGAGCACAGCAAAGACGACATCTTTGACTTGGAACCACAACTTCAACACATGGTTTTACAAACCCTTTTCTTCCATGGATCGGTAACGTACTGGGCTTACCTTAGCAGTAGCAATCGCACAGGGCTGAGCAAGACTGTTCAACTTTGATTTCTAGAATGTACTTGTATTGATTTGGTTTAATGTTATTCATTGAGTTTGACTGTTTTGATATTATTTGTAGTGATGATATTCGGGTAGCTGGCTTCGCCACATCTGATGTGTTTAGTTTATGCTTCACATAGACAAGGTCTTTCATGCAAACTAACCATCTTTTCTAACCCACTGCATATCTGACACACATTAACATCACATACAGAAACTGAATTAGTTTTAATCATAAACATACAGCTTCAGATAATCTTAACCCCCACATCACCCCCCTCTTTGTTCTTCAGAGCACATGTGCTCCGAAGAACAAAGAGGTCATGTGAGGTCATGTGGTGACATGTTGGCGGCCATCTTTGATCCCGCCATCTTTGTAGTTTTACAGTTCTCGCCCCTTTTGTCTGTAGGCAGACATCTTGAGACAAGAAGCCATCTTGTCTCTCTCCTCTCTCTCTCTCTCTCTCTCTCTCTCTCTCTCTCTCTCTCTCTCGCTCTCTCTCTCTCACACACACACACAGACACATGCTTACACACTTTGTTTGGTTTGGTTTGTTTAGTTATTTAGTTAGATTAATATTGTGTTTTAAAATCTTTATTATCTTGTAAATAAATGTTTGTGGAATATACATGCTGGTCTGTTTAATGTTGTACAAGAGTGAATAATGCCAACCTCTGCTATGTCAAGAACTCCGATATCCTTCAACCTTTACTATCTATTGTGGTTATAGTTATTAATTTAATTATTAATCAACGTTCCAAATTGATAGTTTAGCATATATAATGAGACTATATTAACGTTTTGGTCATTGGTCCCTGATTCCAGGGTGGTGCCCAATTTATTATTAATGTTTATTGATAATCTTTATTAATATTAATAATTATATTATTATTTATTAATTAATTTGCTAATAACCAAACCTGTTACTGCCAAATCCCTACACCGTAGTGGTTATAACACACGCCGTAGTGGTTATAACGCACGCCGTAGTGGTTATAACGAACGCCGTAGTGGTTATAGCGCACGCCGCAATGGTTATAGCGCACGCCGTAGTGGTTATAGTGCACGCCGCAGTGGTTATAGCGCACGCCGCAGTGGTTATAGCGCATGTCGTAGTGGTTATAACGCATGTCGTAGTGGTTATAGCGCATGTCGTAGTGGTTATAGCGCATGTCGTAGTGGTTATAACGCACACCGTAGTGGTTATAGCGCACGCCGTAGTGGTTATAGCGCACGCCGTAGTGGTTATAGCGCACGTCGTAGTGGTCATAACGCATGTCGTAGTGGTTATAACGTGCGCCGTAGTGGTTATAACGCATGTCGTAGTGGTCATAACGCATGTCGTCGTGGTTATAACGCATGTCGTAGTGGTCATAACGCATGTCGTAGTGGTCATAACGCATGTCGTCGTGGTTATAACGCATGTCGTAGTGGTTATAGCGCATGTCGTAGTGGTTATAACGTGCGCCGTAGTGGTTATAACGCATGTCATAGTGGTTATAACTGCACCTGTTTGATTCTGACCCCCACACCCAATCAATAATAAATAATTTACCAAAAAGTGGCCCCATTTACCGGACTCACCCTGCTGCTAGACAGACAGACGGACGGGTATACAGACAGACAGACAGACAGACAGGTATACAGACAGACAGACAGGTATGCAGACAGACAGACAGACAGGTATACAGACAGAAACCTTCAGCAGGTTGTGTTCTCTGAAGGTCTTCAGTTCTCTGGCTGAGGTCAGCAGAGCCGTCAGTTCAGGAGACATTTCATCCATCGTAGGTTTAGGCTACAGACGCACGCACACACACAGATGCACACACGCACGCACACGCACGCACGCACACGCACACGCACACATGCACGGGTCAGAAATGTCAGGTCAACAACAACAACACATTAGTAGTCTTAGTAGGAACTGACAGCCATGCAGGGGGGCGGGGCCAGACGGCATGTTGTGGGCGGGGCCAGATGGCGTGTTGTGGGCGGGGCCAGACAGCGTGTTGGGGGGGCCAGACGGCGTGTTGGGGGGAGGCAGACGACGTGTTGGGGAGGTGCCAGACGGCGTTTTGGGGGGTGGGGGGGGCAGATGGCGTGTTGGGGGGGCCAGACGGCGTGTTGGGGGGGGGGGCAGACGACGTGTTGGGGAGGTGCCAGACGGCGTGTTGGGGGGGGGCAGATGGCGTGTTGGGGGGGGCAGACGGCGTGTTGGGGGGGCCAGACGGCGTGTTGGGGGCGGGGCCAGACGGCGTGTTGTGGGGGGGGGGGCCAGACGGCGTGTTGGGGGCGGGGCCAGACGGCGTGTTGTGGGCGGGGCCAGACGGCGTGTTGTGGGGGGGGGGCCAGACGGCGTGTTGGGGGCGGGGCCAGACGGCGTGTTGTGGGGGCGGGGCCAGACGGCGTGTTGGGGGCGGGGCCAGACGGCGTGTTGTGGGCGGGGCCAGACGGCGTGTTGTGGGGGGGGGGCCAGACGGCGTGTTGGGGGGGTCACAGATCTGAAGGATTTAAATATGACATTTTAAATTCTGAATTCAAATATTCCAGTGGTGAGATTGGACCTGATTGGACCTGATTGGATCTGATTGGACCTGATTGGACCTGATTGGATCTGATTGGACCTGATTGGACCTGATTGGATCTGATTGGACCTGATTGGACCTGAATAAGGTGAAAAGCATCAGAAAGTCAAAGT
Source organism: Sebastes fasciatus (assembly GCF_043250625.1). Lineage (NCBI taxonomy): Eukaryota > Metazoa > Chordata > Actinopteri > Perciformes > Sebastidae > Sebastes > Sebastes fasciatus. Next base: position 28,385 of record NW_027428185.1, on the reverse strand, counting down.
AAGCACTGAAGGGTCAACCGACAGGAAGTGAAACCAGCGATGGACAGAAAACCCAACAAACGGGACAAAAGAAGACATGAAGACGATCTGCTGCTTCCTCAAAGAATGAGCAGAAACAAAGAGGCTTCTGGGAGGTGAAGGGAGAAGCTGAGGGGAGTTTAAACTGAACACTGCAGCTCCATATTGTCCTCTGATGGACACACTGTCCTCCATAGGACACACTGTCCTCTGATGGACACACTGTCCTCTGTAGGACACACTGTCCTCTGATGGACACACTGTCCTCCGTAGGACACACTGTCCTCTGATGGACACACTGTCCTCTGATGGACACACTGTCCTCTGATGGACACACTGTCCTCTGATGGACACACTGTCCTCTGTAGGACACACTGTCCTCTGATGGACACACTGTCCTCTGTAGGACACACTGCTGCAGGACACACTGTCCTCTGATGGACACACTGTCCTCTGTAGGACACACTGCTGCAGGACACACTGTCCTCTGATGGACACACTGTCCTCTGTAGGACACACTGCTGCAGGACACACTATCCTCTGATGGACACACTGTCCTCTGATGGACACACTGTCCTCTGATGGACACACTATCCTCTGATGGACATACTGTCCTCTGATGGACACACTGCTGCAGGACACACTGTCCTCTGATGGACACACTGCTTCAGGACATACTGCACTCACTGTACAAGAGTAATCTGAGGAGTAATCTGAGGAGTAATCTGATTACTCTCGCCTGCAGTGTTTTAGAGCTGAAGTGTTCAGTTTGAACCGACGTCCTGCGTCAGCGCTGCGAGGGTTAACGTGTTGCTGCCGGGTCACTGTGTTTGTGCCTCATGCTTGTTTCCATGCCGACCACCAACCAGCCAATCAGCGTACCACTTTGGCCGTGGAGGGTGACGTCCTGCCTGTCAGGTGACCCGGCGAGAGGGCGGGGCTTAGACTGAGAGGGGGTTTAGGAGGAAGGATGTGGAGGGAGGTGAAGGGTGAGATCACAGAGGCTCCGCCTCCTCTGGGGTTATCTCCACCGATGACATCACCGCTGACGCCACAGACGCCGGCCGGCGGCTCCGACGGCGAGGTCGGCGTCTTGACCTCGCGAATCGTGATCAACGGTCCCCCTATGATGACATCATCAGCGGTGGACAACGGGAGGATTTTGACCTGCCTGCCCATCTCGATACTCGCTGTCGTCATGGTGACGTCAGAGTTGTCGTCTTTGATCGTCATGGTAACGACCCTTCCGGAGGCTGTGTCGTAGCTCCGCCCCACGGTGTAGCTCTTCTCTCTGATTGGCTGAGGAAGAGCTTGGAATGTTATGACCCCGCCTTCCTGGAGCGCACAGGTGAGCAACATCAAACACACACAGACACTGATTAACCAATCAGGTGACAGGTGAGGAGGACAGGTGAGCAACATCAAACACACACAGACACTGATTAACCAATCAGGTGATAGGTGAGGAGGACAGGTGAGGAGGACAGGTGAGCTCTCTAACAGACAGCTGGAGAGACAGATAGACAGGTGGAGAGAGACACAGACAGGTAGAGAAACAGATAGACAGGTGGAGAGACAGACAGGTGGAGACGGATACACAGGTGGAGAGACACAGACAGGTAGAGAGAGAGACAGACAGGTGGAGACAGATAGACAGGTGGAGAGACAGACAGACAGAAATACATAAATGAAGGTAATTAAATAACTATACTATACTAGTAGTAGTACAACTAGTATAGTGTCAGTGTGAACACTTCCTCCGTCGGTGTGAACGCTTCCTTCGTCGGTGTGAACGTTTCCTCCGTCGGTGTGAACGCTTCCTCCGTCGGTGTGAACGTTCCCTCCGTCGGTGTGAACGTTCCCTCCGTCGGTGTGAACGCTTCCTCCGTCGGTGTGAACGTTTCCTCCGTCGGTGTGAGCGCTTCCTTATCTGTTGGTGTAAACGTTCCCTCCGTCGGTGTGAACGCTTCCTTATCTTTTGGTGTGAACGCTTCCTCCGTCGGTGTGAACGCAGTGTGTCTGCTGTCTGCTGGTCTGGTACCTGTATCCACCAGCAGACTGCAGTGTGTCTGCTGTCTGCTGGTCTGTTACCTGTATCCACCAGCAGACTGCAGTGTGTCTGCTGTCTGCTGGTCTGGTACCTGTATCCACCAGCAGACTGCAGTGTGTCTGCTGTCTGCTGGTCTGTTACCTGTATCCACCAGCAGACTGCAGTGTGTCTGCTGTCTGCTGGTCTGGTACCTGTATGTTACCTGTATCCACCAGCAGACTGCAGTGTGTCTCATATGTACAGATAATCAGAGTCTCTTTACCTCGTCTGGTTCCAGCGGTTCGATCATCGGGGACTCGTCAACTCGTCGTAGAGGTGAGGAGGCGAGACGTTTCTCCCACTCTGTCATGCCGCCTCCTCCTCCTCCTCCTCCCTCTAAGAAGGAGCGTCGGAGAGCGCTGATGGTGCTCTGAGGCGTCTGCTCCTCCTCTGGACTCCCCAACGTCTCCTGAGACAGAAACAAACTGAGTCTGTCAGGAGACGACATCATGACATCATGACATCATGACATCCAGAATAATGAGCTGAGATTTACCTGAGTCCTCAAGTCCTCCTCCTGATCCGACTGTCAGACAGGCAGACAGACAGACAGACAGACAGACAGACAGACAGACATGTTGATATTAGAGGAGTTAGATTCAGTATAAAGGTGCTTTCAGACATAGTTTCGGTGTGTGTGTGTGTGTGTGTGTACCTCGGTTGCAGTCAGGTCTCCATCAACAGCTGTATCAGTCAGCTCAGTCTGAACACACAAACACATCTTCACTAAATCAACATTATAATAGTTAGACGGGTGAGACAGGATGTGACAGGTGAGACAGGTGAGCCGGGTGAGACAGGATGTGACAGGTGAGACAGGTGAGCCGGGTGAGACAGGATGTGACAGGTGAGACAGGTGAGCCGGGTGAGACAGGATGTGACAGGTGAGACAGGTGAGCCGGGTGAGACAGGATGTGACAGGTGAGACAGGTGAGCCGGGTGAGACGGGTGAGACAGGTGAGACAGGTGAGACAGGATGTGACAGGTGAGACGGGTGAGCCGGGTGAGACAGGATGTGACAGGTGAGACAGGTGAGCCAGGTGAGACAGGTGAGCCGGGTGAGACAGGATGTGACAGGTGAGACGGGTGAGCCAGGTGAGACAGGTGAGACAGGTGAGCCGGGTGAGACAGGATGTGACAGGTGAGACGGGTGAGCCAGGTGAGACAGGTGAGACAGGTGAGACAGGTGAGCCGGGTGAGACAGGATGTGACAGGTGAGACGGGTGAGCCAGGTGAGCCAGGTGAGACAGGATGTGACAGGTGAGACAGGTGAGCCGGGTGAGACAGGATGTGACAGGTGAGACGGGTGTTTGTTACCTTGGTGTCCTGTTTCTGAGGAGTCGGAGGACTCTGCTGAGAAATGTCTGTCGCTCTGGTCTCCTCCTCTTCCTCCTCCTCTTCCTCCTCCTGCTGCTGCAGCTCCTCTTCATCCACCTCCATCCTCTCCTGCACCTCCTCTTCCACCACCAGCACTTCCTCAACTAGGAGATAGGACACAAGGACACAAAGAAGAGGAGAGAAGACAAGGAGAGGAAACAAGGAAACAAGGAGACAAGAGGAGGTTTTGATTAGTTTCAGTCAGCTGATCTAATATCTCTCCTCTGATTGGTTGTTCTTTGTACCTTGCTCCGCGCTCCTCTCCTCCATTGTCCTCTCAGGCGTTACCGTGGTGATGAGGTCACTGACGGCGATGGCTTTAGACGCTCCGTATAGCCCCGCTCCCATATCTACATGCACACATGCGCACACACACACACACACACACACACACACACACACACACACACACATCAGCTGTGATGTCAACAACCACAAGGATGGTAACCATAGTAACCATCAGCCAGCTGAAGCAGCAGTAACCATAGCGACCACTGTCCTTGTGTCTATCAGCAGCAAAGCATCATTACCGCTCGTTGGCACGACAACGGCACATTCAGCCAATCAGCGCTCAGGGCGCATGCAAGGCAGCCTGGGCCAATCAGCATTCAGAAGCACCACGAAGCCGTGACCACACGGCCATGCTAACCGTGCTAGCCGTGCTAACAAAGTTCACAAACATAACAATGCTAATTATGCTAAAGATGCTAATAATGCTAACAGAGAGTCAGACCTCTTTCCTGTCGAGCTCTCAGAGAAAGGGGCGGAGCTAAAGAAGACCTGCAGCGTAGTCGCGAGAGCCAATCAGCATCGAGCTTCTTCAATAACATGACGTCATCAATAACATGATGACGTCATCAATAACATGATGACGTCATCAATAACATATCTTGAATGGCAGTTTGACTTTATATCATTTTAAAGTTACACAGCTGTTAACTTAGCTGTTAGCTTAGCTGTTAACTTAGCTGTTAGCTTAGCTGTTAGCTTAGCTGTTAGCTTAGCTGTTAGCTTAGCCCCGACCAGCCAGACTCCATTCAGAAAACAAGCATTTTAAAACATGTTTCCTTTTCCTCTTTCAGACAGACGAAGCAGGACGGACTACGAGTCTGATCGTGATATTGACGACGGGACGGAGGTCCGACTACGAGTCTGATCGTGATATTGACGACGGGACGGAGGTCCGACTACGAGTCTGATCGTGTTATTGACGACGGGACGGAGGTCCGACTACGAGTCTGATCGTGATATTGACGACGGGACGGAGGTCCGACTACGAGTCTGATCGTGATATTGACGACGGGACGGAGGTCCGACTACGAGTCTGATCGTGATATTGACGACGGGACGGAGGTCCGACTACGAGTCTGATCGTGATATTGACGACGGGACGGAGGTCCGACTACGAGTCTGATCGTGTTATTGACGACGGGACGGAGGTCCGACTACGAGTCTGATCGTGATATTGACGACGGGACGGAGGTCCGACTACGAGTCTGATCGTGATATTGACGACGAGACGGAGGTCCGACTACGAGTCTGATCGTGATATTGACGACGGGACGGAGGTCCGACTACGAGTCTGATCGTGATATTGACGACGGGACGGAGGTCCGACTACGAGTCTGATCGTGTTATTGACGACGGGACGGAGGTCCGACTACGAATCTGATCGTGATATTGACGACGGGACGGAGGTCCGACTACGAGTCTGATCGTGATATTGACGACGGGACGGAGGTCCGACTACGAGTCTGATCGTGATATTGACGACGGGACGGAGGTCCGACTACGAGTCTGATCGTGTTATTGACGACGGGACGGAGGTCCGACTACGAGTCTGATCGTGATATTGACGACAGGACGGAGGTCCGACTACGAGTCTGATCGTGATATTGACGACGGGACGGAGGTCCGACTACGAGTCTGATCGTGATATTGACGACGGGACGGAGGTCCGACTACGAGTCTGATCGTGTTATTGACGACGGGACGGAGGTCCGACTACGAGTCTGATCGTGATATTGACGACGGGACGGAGGTCCGACTACGTGTGATTACATCTGCAGAAACAGAAGAGCTGATTGGACAGAAATGAACACAGCTGATCACAGATGTGTCTGAATGAAACAGAGCCCCTCCAGCCAATCAGGAAGCAGCTTTCCCTGACAAGCTGAAGGAGGTGAAGCATTCAGAGTAGTGGCCAATCACAGAGCAGTACAACTGCAGAACTACTGCAGTCTGCAGGTACTGCAGTGATGAGCTCTACCTGTATATGTACCACCGTTGGCTTTGGGGGACATTGTGATGGCTGGAGAGCCAATCAAAGAGGATGTGGGCGTGGTCCTTGGAGCTGAGGACCAATCAGAAACTCTGGTCACCAACAAGTACAAGAAAGAACTGACCTATCACAGAGCTGGACCCTCAACCTGAATCCATAAAACCTGCACCCCAAAAAACGGTTGTCCTGAGACCAATACTTCTACTACTGGGACCAGAACTACAAAAACAGAGAACAGGAATACCAATACTGAGACCAGTACTACTACTTGGATGAGAAATACTACTATTACTATTACTGAGACCTTTTTAATAATACCGGGACCAGGACTACGACTACCAGGACTAGTATTTCTACTACTGGGACCTTTATTAATACTATCGGGACCAGGACTACGACTACCAGGACTAGTATTTCTACTACTGGGACCTTTATTAATACTATCGGGACCAGGACTACGACTACCAGGACTAGTATTTCTACTACTGAGACCTTTATTAATACTATCGGGACCAGGACTACGACTTGCAGGACTAGTATTTCTATTACTGGGACCTTTATTAATACTACCGGGACCAGGACTACGACTACCAGGAGCAGTAGTTCTACTACCAGGACCAGACTGTGACTACCATGCCTACTGGGACCTTTAGTAATACTACAGGGACCAGGACTACAACTACCAGGACCAGTACTTCTACTACTGGGACATTTAATAATCCTACCGGGACCGGGACCAGGACTACGACTACCAGGACCAGTACTTCTACTACTGGAACCTTTAATAATCTTACCGGGACCAGGACCAGGACTACGACTAACAGGACCAGTACTTCTACTACTGGGACCTTTTGTACGTATACCTGTACTAGTATGATCAGTATGAGTACCTCCATCCAGGCTGCGGCTCAGAATGTTCCTCTTGCTGATGCATCGTGGGAAATGCGGTGCAGGTCTGGAGATTTGAGCGCTGGCTCTGCGACTCTGAATCTGTGTCCGGCCGCTGTAACGAAACTTTGAACCCAGAGACAGAAACTTCTTAGGGGTCTCTTCTGGAGACATCAGCCTGAGAGACAGACAGGGAGGGTAGGGGGGGTGGCAGTGTCGGATCATTTCATGTCTCGTTGTGTCATATTATCGTATTATATTATATAATATATATATTATGTCTAATTATATTATATTATCGTATCATATTATACATGTCGTTTCACATGTCACATTGTGGTTTCACATCATATGCCACGTTTACGTTACATTATGTTACGTTACGTAATGTTACGTTAATTTATGTTATGTTAAGTCATGTTACATTAAATTATGTAACATTAAGTCATGCTATGTTAAGCAATGCTACGTTAAGTCATGCTATGTTAAGTCATGCTACATTACGTCATGTTCCGTTAATTTATGTTACGTGAAGTCATGTTGTGTTAATTTATGTTACGTTAAGTGATGTTACATTACATTATGTTACATTACGTAATGTAACGTTAAGTGATATTACATTACACTATGTTATGTTACGTGAAGTCATGTTGTGTTACATAGTATTTTGTCTTCTCATATCACATCGAGTCAAATCATGACCTTAAATACATGACATCACTGACTGACCTGAAGAAGGAGTGATGCTCCACACAGACTTTCCACAGTCTTTTAGCTGATCTGTGGTTCAGCAGCTTGAAACCAATAGTAGACTCAAACTGGTCAAACTGGAGACAGACAGAGAGACTCAAACTGGTCAAACTGGAGACGGACAGAGAGACTCAAACTGGTCAAACTGGAGACGGACAGAGAGACTCAAACTGGTCAAACTGGAGACGGACAGAGAGACTCAAACTGGTGAAACTGGAGATGGATAATAATCATGAAACTTTGAGATGTGATGGTGACTGACATGGTGTTGAGGTGTTGAGGTGTTGAGGTGTTGTGGTGTTGAGGTGTTGTGGTGTTGAGGTGTTGTGGTGTTGTGGTGTTGAGGTGTTGTGGTGTTGTGGTGTTGAGGTGTTGTGGTGTTGAGGTGTTGAGGTGTTGAGGTGTTTTGGTGTTGAGGTGTTGTGGTGTTGAGGTGTTGAGGTGTTGAGGTGTTGTGGTGTTGAGGTGTTGAGGTGTTGTGGTGTTGAGGTGTTGAGGTGTTGTGGTGTTGAGGTGTTGTGGTGTTGTGGTGTTGTGGTGTTGAGGTGTTGTGGTGTTGAGGTGTTGTGGTGTTGTGGTGTTGTGGTGTTGTGGTGTTGAGGTGTTGAGGTGTTGTGGTGTTGAGGTGTTGAGGTGTTGTGGTGTTGAGGTGTTGAGGTGTTGTGGTGTTGAGGTGTTGTGGTGTTGTGGTGTTGTGGTGTTGAGGTGTTGTGGTGTTGTGGTGTTGTGGTGTTGAGGTGTTGTGGTGTTGAGGTGTTGTGGTGTTGTGGTGTTGTGGTGTTGAGGTGTTGAGGTGTTGAGGTGTTTTGGTGTTGAGGTGTTGAGGTGTTGTGGTGTTGTGGTGTTGTGGTGTTGAGGTGTTGAGGTGTTGTGGTGTTGTGGTGTTGTGGTGTTGTGGTGTTGAGGTGTTGTGGTGTTGAGGTGTTGTGGTGTTTTGGTGTTGTGGTGTTGAGGTGTTGAGGTGTGTGAACTCTTCTTCTGTGGTGTTGAGGTGTTGAGGTGTTGTGGTGTTGTGGTGTTGAGGTGTTGAGGTGTTGTGGTGTTGAGGTGTTGTGGTGTGTGAACTCTTCTTCTGTGGTGTTGTGGTGTTGAGGTGTTGAGGTGTTGAGGTGTTGTGGTGTTGAGGTGTTGTGGTGTTGTGGTGTTGTGGTGTTGAGGTGTTGAGGTGTTGAGGTGTTGTGGTGTTGTGGTGTTGTTGAGGTGTTGTGGTGTTGTGGTGTTGTGGTGTTGAGGTGTTGAGGTGTTGTGGTGTTGTGGTGTTGAGGTGTTGTGGTGTTGTGGTGTTGAGGTGTTGAGGTGTTGAGGTGTTGAGGTGTTGAGGTGTTGTGGTGTTGTGGTGTTGAGGTGTTGTGGTGTTGTGGTGTTGAGGTGTTGAGGTGTTGTGGTGTTGTGGTGTTGTGGTGTTGAGGTGTTGAGGTGTTGAGGTGTTGGGGTGTTGAGGTGTTGTGGTGTTGAGGTGTTGTGGTGTGTGAACTCTTCTTCTGTGGTGTTGAGGTGTTGTGGTGTTGTGGTGTTGAGGTGTTGTGGTGTGTGAACTCTTCTTCTGTGGTGTTGTGGTGTTGAGGTGTTGAGGTGTTGAGGTGTTGTGGTGTTGTGGTGTTGAGGTGTTGAGGTGTTGAGGTGTTGTGGTGTTGTGGTGTTGTGGTGTTGAGGTGTTGTGGTGTTGTGGTGTTGAGGTGTTGAGGTGTTGTGGTGTTGTGGTGTTGAGGTGTTGTGGTGTTGTGGTGTTGTGGTGTTGAGGTGTTGAGGTGTTGAGGTGTTGTGGTGTTGAGGTGTTGTGGTGTTGTGGTGTTGTGGTGTTGAGGTGTTGAGGTGTTGTGGTGTTGTGGTGTTGTGGTGTTGAGGTGTTGTGGTGTTGGGGTGTTGAGGTGTTGTGGTGTTGAGGTGTTGTGGTGTGTGAACTCTTCTTCTGTGGTGTTGAGGTGTTGTGGTGTTGTGGTGTTGAGGTGTTGTGGTGTGTGAACTCTTCTTCTGTGGTGTTGTGGTGTTGAGGTGTTGAGGTGTTGAGGTGTTGTGGTGTTGAGGTGTTGTGGTGTTGTGGTGTTGAGGTGTTGAGGTGTTGAGGTGTTGTGGTGTTGTGGTGTTGTGGTGTTGAGGTGTTGTGGTGTTGTGGTGTTGTGGTGTTGAGGTGTTGAGGTGTTGTGGTGTTGTGGTGTTGTGGTGTTGAGGTGTTGTGGTGTTGTGGTGTTGTGGTGTTGAGGTGTTGAGGTGTTGTGGTGTTGTGGTGTTGAGGTGTTGTGGTGTTGTGGTGTTGTGGTGTTGAGGTGTTGAGGTGTTGAGGTGTTGTGGTGTTGAGGTGTTGAGGTGTTGTGGTGTTGTGGTGTTGAGGTGTTGTGGTGTTGTGGTGTTGAGGTGTTGAGGTGTTGTGGTGTTGTGGTGTTGAGGTGTTGAGGTGTTGAGGTGTTGAGGTGTTGTGGTGTTGGGGTGTTGAGGTGTTGTGGTGTTGAGGTGTTGTGGTGTGTGAACTCTTCTTCTGTGGTGTTGAGGTGTTGTGGTGTTGTGGTGTTGAGGTGTTGTGGTGTGTGAACTCTTCTTCTGTGGTGTTGTGGTGTTGAGGTGTTGAGGTGTTGAGGTGTTGTGGTGTTGTGGTGTTGAGGTGTTGAGGTGTTGAGGTGTTGTGGTGTTGTGGTGTTGTGGTGTTGAGGTGTTGTGGTGTTGTGGTGTTGAGGTGTTGAGGTGTTGTGGTGTTGTGGTGTTGAGGTGTTGTGGTGTTGTGGTGTTGAGGTGTTGAGGTGTTGAGGTGTTGTGGTGTTGAGGTGTTGAGGTGTTGTGGTGTTGTGGTGTTGAGGTGTTGTGGTGTTGTGGTGTTGAGGTGTTGGTGTTGTGGTGTTGGGGTGTTGTGGTGTTGAGGTGTTGAGGTGTTGAGGTGTTGTGGTGTTGTGGTGTTGAGGTGTTGAGGTGTTATGGTGTTGTGGTGTTGAGGTGTTGTGGTGTTGTGGTGTTGAGGTGTTGAGGTGTTGTGGTGTTGGGGTGTTGTGGTGTTGAGGTGTTGAGGTGTTGTGGTGTTGTGGTGTTGTGGTGTTGAGGTGTTGAGGTGTTGTGGTGTTGGGGTGTTGTGGTGTTGAGGTGTTGAGGTGTTGAGGTGTTGAGGTGTTGTGGTGTTGTGGTGTGTGTTGGCCTCTCACCTCCCCAGGTCGGATCTTGATGTAGAAGTTGTTCCTTTTGTACGAGATCTTCAGGATCTTCGGCCATGAGAATCTGTTGATCCTCAGTCTGTCTCTGTAGACCAGCAGACCGCTACTGCACACGCCCAGCATGATGGCCACGCCCTCCGAGTCCTGCACACACACACACACACACACACACACACACACACACACACACACACACACACACACACACATACAAACACACACACACCATGGACCCATGAATGAACATGTCGTTTTTGCTCATTTTATTCAACGCTCTTTTAAAGACTATTTGTGCCAACATTTACTAGGATTAAACCAGAGATCCTCCTTATTCTCAGAGTGTTACTGTAGAAATGATTATTCTCAGAGTGTTACAGTAGAAATGATTATTCTCAGGGTGTTACTGTAGAAATGATTATTCTCAGGGTTTTACTGTAGAAATGATTATTCTCAGGGTGTTACTGTAGAAATGATTATTCTCAGGGTTTTACTGTAGAAATGATTTATTCTCAGGGTTTTACTGTAGAAATGATTTATTCTCAGGGTTTTACTGTAGAAATGATTATTCTCAGAGTGTTACAGTAGAAATGATTATTCTCAGGGTGTTACAGTAGAAATGATTATTCTCAGAGTGTTACTGTAGAAATTATTATTCTCAGAGTGTTACGGTAGAAAGCAGGCAGTTTATGGGCAGCATTAGAGTAAAGATAGTTTCAGTACGGTTATCTTTGTGTAGAATAAAACTAAACCTTGTTACTGTGGAAGTCCTGATCTGTCTCAGAGCTTTTCAGATTGTTCATCTCTTCACCGTCTGTAGCAGCGGAGTCAATAACGTAAATAAATCTGCTAGTGGAGGTTACCTGAGGCCACGTCTTCAGGTCGTCCTCCGTAGTAGAAGGCAGAGCAATGATCACTGTAATAGGTGGTGTGCACACATTTTACTAGATTTATTAATACAATCGCTCTAGAAGAGACGACTAGCGTAGTGTTACCATGGAAACGATTCAGAGACACGACGCGCCGGAAGTTACGGACATAATTCACGCAAGGCATCATGGGGGCTAGGAATAAGGTGGATATATTTATTTTGTTCACTTCAAGGACTTGTGCTTGTAGTTCTTCTTTTTCCTACAACAAAACAAGCCTTCAGTCTGTTTCCACAGTGAAGCTTATCGATCATCAAATGACCATTAACTCCCTGATGTTTCATTTGACACTTCCTGTCTGTCTCTTGCAGTCAGCCAACCCATCACACACTGAGACACAGCCATGCTAATGGTTGTGAATTCTCCCTCTGGTGGACAGAATCCTCTCTACAGTTGAACACAAGCGTTCCCCTGCTTCATGGCCAGTTGTAGACAGATGTGCTTCAGGACACTCACTCAGATCTGCAGATCTCTCTGCTCTCCATCCAACCTCCACCTGACAATGTCAGCATGTTCCATTTATCTGTATTTATTTGATTCAGTGTTGTAATATTATGAGTTAATTATTAAATGCAGTTCAATCTAGCTGGTGATTGTTTGATTAGTATTTAGTTTGTATTATTCATTTTGTATTATGTATTGTTTGCCCTGCAGAACCTGGTATTGGATGGACAATAAAACATCTCTAGTTGGAGAACCTCAGGCAGTCAGGTAAGTTTCTAGAACCTAAGAAAAGTTGAATAGTTACGGTCGGACCGAAATCAGGAGGGGACAGTAAATAGTGTGGTTACAACCTGCAGAATCTAAATAGTCTTGTATAATGTTTGAAGCTATGTATGAAAATCCGATAATATTTCCACACGGTCGGAGACAATAGAAAAAGACTTGTTAGGACTCGAGTAGAACAGTCCTGATTGTGTCCCAGTCCAACACATAAGTAGCCATGTTTGGCTGTTGTGTACTGTCTTTTATACAAGCTGTATAGGGATGTAACGGTTACCGGTTTCTCTGTAACACTCCCAACGGTTAGTCTTATTACCGTTCAATAAAACCGCATTTGATTACCGCCAGTGTATCGCAAGCCAGGCGTAGAGTTAGCAAGTCGGTGGACGGTCGAGAGAGCATGTGATGACAGTGAGTATGAAGTCATCAGTAATGTTATAGTATAGTATAGTATACGTAGCAGTAGTATACGTAGCAGTAGTAAACGTAGCAGTAGTATACGTAGCAGTAGTATACGTAGCAGTAGTAAACGTAGCAGTAGTATACGTAGCAGTAGTATACGTAGCAGTAGTATACGTAGCAGTAGTATAGTATACGTAGCAGTAGTATACGTAGCAGTAGTATAGTATACGTAGCAGTAGTATAGTATACGTAGCAGTAGTATACGTAGCAGTAGTAAACGTAGCAGTAGTATAGTATACGTAGCAGTAGTATACGTAGCACTAGTATAGTATACGTAGCAGTAGTAAAGTATAGTATACGTAGCAGTAGTATAGTATAGTATACGTAGCAGTAGTATAGTATACGTAGCAGTTGTATACGTAGCAGTAGTATAGTATATGTAGCAGTAGTAAAGTATAGTATACGTAGCAGTAGTATAGTATAGTATACGTAGCAGTAGTATAGTATACGTAGCAGTAGTATAGTATACGTAGCAGTAGTATAGTATAGTATACGTAGCAGTAGTATAGTATACGTAGCAGTAGTATAGTATACGTAGCAGTAGTAAAGTATAGTATACGTAGCAGTAGTATAGTATACGTAGCAGTTGTATATGTAGCAGTAGTATAGTATACGTAGCAGTAGTAAAGTATAGTATACGTAGCAGTAGTATAGTATACATAGCAGTTGTATACGTAGCAGTAGTATAGTATACGTAGCAGTTGTATACGTAGCAGTAGTATAGTATACGTAGCAGTTGTATACGTAGCAGTAGTATAGTATACGTAGCAGTTGTATACGTAGCAGTAGTATAGTATACGTAGCAGTAGTAAAGTATAGTATACGTAGCAGTAGTATAGTATACATAGCAGTTGTATACGTAGCAGTAGTATAGTATACGTAGCAGTTATATACGTAGCAGTAGTATAGTATACGTAGCAGTTGTATACGTAGCAGTAGTATAGTATACGTAGCAGTAGTAAAGTATAGTATACGTAGCAGTAGTATAGTATACGTAGCAGTTGTATACGTAGCAGTAGTATAGTATAGTATACGTAGCAGTAGTATAGTATAGTATACGTAGCAGTAGTATAGTATGGTATACGTAGCAGTAGTATAGTATGGTATACGTAGCAGTAGTATAGTATAGTATACGTAGCAGTAGTATAGTATGGTATACGTAGCAGTAGTATAGTATAGTATACGTAGCAGTAGTATAGTATGGTATACGTAGCAGTAGTATAGTATACGTAGCAGTTGTATACGTAGCAGTAGTATAGTATAGTATACGTAGCAGTAGTATAGTATAGTGTACGTAGCAGTAGTATAGTATAGTATAGTATACGTAGCAGTAGTATAGTATGGTATACGTAGCAGTAGTATAGTATGGTATACGTAGCAGTAGTATAGTATACGTAGCAGTAGTATAGTATAGTATACGTAGCAGTAGTATAGTATGGTATACGTAGCAGTAGTATAGTATGGTATACGTAGCAGTAGTATAGTATACGTAGCAGTTGTATACGTAGCAGTAGTATAGTATAGTATACGTAGCAGTAGTATAGTATAGTGTACGTAGCAGTAGTATAGTATAGTGTACGTAGCAGTAGTATAGTATACGTAGCAGTTGTATACGTAGCAGTAGTATAGTATAGTATACGTAGCAGTAGTATAGTATGGTATACGTAGCAGTAGTATAGTATACGTAGCAGTTGTATACGTAGCAGTAGTATAGTATGGTATGGAGCAGTAGTATAGTATACGTAGCAGTTGTATACGTAGCAGTAGTATAGTATAGTGTACGTAGCAGTAGTATAGTATACGTAGCAGTAGTATAGTATAGTATACGTAGCAGTAGTATAGAATAGTATACGTAGCAGTAGTATAGTATACGTAGCAGTTGTATAGTATACGTAGCAGTAGTATAGTATACGTAATAGTAGTATACTATACATAGTATACGTAGCAGTAGTATAGTATACGTAGCAGTACAGTGTGACTGATGGTGAGCATGAAATCATCAGTAATGTTATAGTATAGTATACATAGCAGTAGTATAGTATACATAGCAGTAGTATAGTATACGTAGCAGAAGTATAATATAGTATACGTAGCAGTAGTATAGTATACGTAGCAGAAGTATAGTATAGTATACATAGCAGTAGTATAGTATACGTAGCAGAAGTATAGTATAGTATACATAGCAGTACTATAGTATACGTAGCAGAAGTATAATATAGTATACGTAGCAGTACAGTGTGTGTACAGTTCAGGCTGTCGGTGAATAAATGCTACATCTCCTCAGAGCCAGGCCCAGTTCCACCTGCTGATTAAAGGGTTAGCCCCGATGTTAGCCCCGACACAGGCTTGCTTAAGTTGGACTGTTAAGGAGGACCAGCTATTGTGCAACGTGGGTTGACTCC
Source organism: Sebastes fasciatus (assembly GCF_043250625.1). Lineage (NCBI taxonomy): Eukaryota > Metazoa > Chordata > Actinopteri > Perciformes > Sebastidae > Sebastes > Sebastes fasciatus. The sequence continues at coordinate 13,335 of NW_027428185.1, read as the reverse complement.
TATACAAAACTTCTCTGTATTTATGTCAATGATTGGGCTCCTTTCAGTTACTCAAATGCAACACAGAAGATAGACTGTGAATTTGTGAATAATAATAATTGAACTGTGTATATCAGTACTTTTTGAACATTTTCAGCACATTTTAACAATGATGATACGGATAACTGTAATTTTGGACACTATAATCATGGTATGAAATGTTCATCTCTAACTAGCTGTATAATAAATGATTTAATAGCTTTAGATGGAGTGAGGTCATGGATCTTAGAACACAGGGTTTGCTGTGGATTGTGGGTATTGTAGGAACAGCTCAGATGACTCAATTGTGAGGTAAAAATTACGTTTTCTGAGCTAAATAAGTAGAAGCATTGTAGAATAAAGGAAACACTGACGACACCCACAACAATGACATGAATATGTTTGTATGAACATTCAGACATATTCAACACATACACATAGAAACACACCTGCACACAGGAAATAGTCTTACCTCTGACTGAGCTGAAGGCAAGCAGTCAAAGCGACTTCCTACCATCTACTCCATTCAGACAGACAGATGAAACAAAAAGATAGAAAAGAAGAACAGCTGGTCTAAATGGGAAAATATAGCATGCCACTCAAAGATGGCAGCAGTACTATTAGACATACAGACAGACAGTGTGCATTATATGTGCCTCGAGAACATGCACACATCTATATACGACATTAAAACATGATGGTGTTCAGCACCAGCTATTCCAGCCACTTCATGATTATTGAGGTCAGTGCAACTGGCTGGCAGAGACTGAGCTCTGATGGTTGGATCTCTTTGACACTGTTATGATAGTGGGTGTTTTCAGAGGGTGATTCCAGGACGGGTGGAGCTCTCAGCAGCTCTTCAAAACGGCATACAAAGTGTTCAGGTCTTTAGCAAAAGGTCTGTACTTCTTGAAATGCTTGTTGCTAGTTTCCTGTTCAAGCGTATCTTTAATACTGGTGTTTCACCTAACACCCTAACAACCCTATAACCCTAACCCTAACCCTTCTCTCTCCTGTGACTGTCCTGGTGCCAGCCTCACCTGCCTTGCAGCTGCAGTGAGTGGTTGCATGTAGATGTTTTCAGTCTCTCATCAGGGTCAGGAAGTATAAAGTAGCTGGAGAGAGCTGTGGACGGAGCTAACCCTAACACTTACCCTAACCCTATGGACGGGGCTAACCCTAACCCTATGGAAGGGGCTAACCCTAACCCTAACCCTAACCCTAACCCTATGGACGGGGCTAAGCCTAACCCTAACCCTAACCCTATGGACGGTGCTAAGCCTAACCCTAACCCTAACCCTATGGATGGGGCTAAGCCTAACCCTGGAGAGAGCTATGGACGGGGCTAACCCTAACCCTAACCCTATGGACGGGGCTAAGCCTAACCCTAACCTTAACCCTATGGACGGGGCTAAGCCTAACCCTAACCCTATGGACGGGGCTAAGCCTAACCCTAACCCTATGGACGGGGCTAAGCCTAACCCTAACCCTATGGACGGGGCTAACCCTAACCGTATGGAGGGGGCTAACCCTAACCCTATGGACGGGGCTAAGCCTAACCCTAACCCTAACCCTATGGATGGGGCTAAGCCTAACCCTGGAGAGAGCTATGGACGGGGCTAACCCTAACCCTAACCCTATGGACGGGGCTAAGCCTAACCCTAACCCTATGGACGGGGCTAAGCCTAACCCTAACCCTAACCCTAACCCTAACCCTATGGACGGGGCTGACCCTAACCCTAACCCAAAGTTCAAAATGTTCACTCCCTGTCTAATATCTCCCCCCCACTGCCAGGTGCCATTGTAACCAGATTATCAATGTTATTCACTTCACTTGTCAGTGGTCTGAATGTTATGGCTGATCCGTGTATATATAACTGTTAGCTTCTTGACCTGTCCGTACGTACCGTCAGAGACGGTGCTTTGCGTTACTTTGCTCCGGGTACTTATAATTCAAAGCGGTAAGTATGCTTACTTTCATATGTGTTTATATTTATTTGTATTTGCTCGCGGTCCGTTTCACACCGCCGGGGTTGCAGCAGAAATAAAAAGGCTAAAATTGTCATACAGGCCATCATTTCCCCAAGGGGATGTATAATGTATCTTCTTTTCTATTCTATAAGAATACATCTGAGCAACACATTAATTTAACAGAATACATAATGCATTATTACATACATGTAATCATAGTCAGATCTATGGTGCTCTAGATGGGGTAGTGATATTATCAGCCTGTTAATATATGCTGTGTTGCTGGTAGCCTGATTTAACTTCATCATATTTGTGTAACATTATTTAACACTCGTGCACAGAGCTCTGATAGGTCAGTAGCCTGTCCTTTTATAGAGTTGATCTGTTATAACCCTAACCTCTGGAACATAACAGGTTAGGTGTTCAGCATCAGTTACCATGGCGATCTACCCCGGTAAGAAGTGAACCACCGTCGTAAGACTGAAAACTCTGAAGGGTTAAACCTGCAGTAACCTTGCTGACCCTAAATCCTGCTTCCTGTAACAGAGCTGAGGTCTTTGGATCCTCCTGCTGACATCAGATCAGTGAAGCTGTTTAACGCAGACTTCACTCTGTGTTACTGAGAGACTCACTGATAAAACTGAAAACTGCCATGATGGAAAAATCATTACTGACACACACACACACACACACACACACACACACACATGATGATTGATCGTGGACAGGAAGTGGGTCATGTATTGGTGATTGATCAGATAATTGAGGAGCAGAAAGCAGAACATCAGCAGCACTCTCACTGTGGTCTGTGTAGTTTTTATATTAATTTAGAGGCAAATGATTCTAAATGAATGATTTACATAAATATATAAAGCATGAGCATATGTCCCAGCAGAGAGACAGCTGGATGGTTCACAATGAACTGAAAACGTAAAGCTGTAGCATCAACCCTAATAAGACCTACAATTAACTACAACTAGAGAGCCTGTTTATGATCTTACCTTTAATAAAACCACTCATCTACCAAAAGATCAGACCCAAATAAAGATGATTATGAAAAACAAAAACAAGACGACATGACATCTGAATTGCCAAAAAAACAAAGAAACATGAATGTAAACAGTTTAAAACCACATCTGTTCAAACTAAAACAATCCAGTACCACCGGAGTGAAAGTAGATTGAAGTTCTGGCCGGTACTACGAGGCTACCCCAACCGTCATCGATTGATATTATGCAGATGTGTTTTCTTGTTGAAATGCGATCATGAGTGACGGGTTGCATGTGTGTTTTGGCAGGCAGCTGCTGTCCTCTCTTCCTGGTACGGAATATCTGCACCGAATCTCATAGTGGTACGGAGTACCGGCACTGAATCTCGTAGTGGTACGGAGTACCTGCACTGAATCTCGTAGTGGAGTACCTGCACTGAATCTCGTAGTTGTACGGAGTACCGGACCGTACCGACCTACTTTCACCCCTCACAGTCCGACTACGTTTAAGGAAATCTCAGTGTGCGAACGTGTGTGTGGACGGAGCCTGTGTGAGGTAGAACTTTAATTCATGGGCGCTCGATATATTACGTCACCTGCTCTGCATGTCGCTCGTTGTACTGCGTCAGTCGCTGCGACCGTCCGCAGACTTACAAAGGTATTTGTGATATGTAAAAGACAAACGTAATCTGCCCTAGGAGACAGGGCTGTCTGTTGAGGCTTCAGTTAATGGAGTTCAGATTGAAGTATTGCATGTTTTCTCCACCAGGAAGGAAGGAACTGCTATCACTGTTAAACAAAGTATTGCTGCTACTAAGAAGTGCCATTATTTTCTCAACTGTTTGTATATAGAAGTGAATAACAATGTGATGTGTCAGTGGAAAGAAGGAGGTCGTAACAAGGGCTGGGATCATGTACATGAATACAAGTACTTGAGTACTCGCTGGTCGTATCATAATCCTGCCCAGTCTCATGGCAAAGCGTGTAATTGACCCACCTGTCCACCGAAAGAAAGCGTGTCATGTTTTGCCTCGCAGAGGCGTGAATATTACATGCCTGCATGAAGGTTCAGTGTTATGTAGTGAACCGAACAAGTGAGTTGTCACATGACATTTGTCTCGTTTTTTCCGTTGCCCAGTACAAAACTCCAAGCTAGTGATATAGTATAAAAAGTAATAAAGACCACTTATGGTGGGTGGATGGGTCCAACAAACACCGGACTTTCAACCGGGAGGCCGGTGTTTTGTTTTAGACTTAGACTTTATTATTTTCGTTATAAATACAGGCACATACATGCAGTTTGACCTCTGCATTTAACCCATCCTAAGCATTAGCAGCAGTGGGCTGCTGTGAAGCGCCCGGGGAGCAACATGGGGTTCAGGGTCCTACTCAAGGACACTTTGACATGCAGACGGTGGGAGCCGGGGATCGAACCGCCAACCTTGTGGTTAAAGGACGATCCGCTCTTCCACTGAGTTACAGCAGCCCCGGCAGTTTTGTCAGTTATGTTAATGACGTTTGTCACGTTTTGTCATGTGACAACCATTTTCCACACTGACGTTACGTTGTTTCCGTATGTGTTTTACTTAGTTTACTTACTTATTTTAAGCCCAACCAAGACGTTTTCCCTTACCCTAACTAAGTGGTTTTCTTGCCTGATCCTAGGTCGGTGACCAAGACGTTTTCCCTTACCCTAACTAAGTGGTTTTCTTGCCTGATCCTAGGTCGGTGACCAAGACGTTTTCCTTTACCCTAACTAAGTGGTTTTCTTGCCTGATCCTAGGTCGGTGACCAAGACGTTTTCCCTTACCCTAACTAAGTGGTTTTCTTGCCTGATCCTAGGTCGGTGACCAAGATGTTTTCCCTTACCCTAGCTAAGTGGTTTTCTGGCCTAACCCTAAGTCCATGGCTTGGTACTTTCATTTGATTATCACAGGTGTTCACAATTAAAGAGACATTTCTGTACTCGAGCTGAGAGGCAGCTGATTTAGCGGCATGCAGCTGGGAGTTGGCCGGGGGAGTTAAAGTTAAATCTTAACTTTAGATAGTGGAGGTGTTTGCTCCAGACATGCACCTAGTATCTGCTGTTAAAGACTAAATGATTTCTTATTGTATTGAAAGGTTATTTTCATGTTGTGTGTGTTTTTACCTTTGCGTGATGAAGGTCGACTCCGTACATGGAAAGTTTCTTTACATTATCCAGGAAGTGCATCTCTGCTTCAGCTGGTGTCATTCCTCTAAACACACAATCACACGTTTTAACAACTGCTTTTTGTTTAGGTTTGTTTTACTACTTAGAAGATTATTAAATAGAATTATATTTAAATGTTATATGTGAGAACCTGTATGTTTTATGCAGCTCCATGATCTTCTCCTCCATCTCTTTTGTTTGATTTGGTGCAAAACAGAGTTCACTGACGTAATCTGAACCACACTCATCTGAAATATAAAGAGAGAGAGACGGGTGGTCAGAGAGAGACTGGTGGTCAGAGACAGACGGGTGGTCAGAGAGAGACGGGTCTTATGAAACGAAAGGGTATGGTGGGGTATGTGAGAGAAGGGTATGGTGGGGTATGTGAGAGAAGGGTATGGTGGGGTATGTGAGAGAAGGGTATGGTGGGGTATGTGAGAGAAGGGTATGGTGGGGTATGTGAGAGAAGGGTATGGTGGGGTATGTGAGAGAAGGGTATGGTGGGGTATGTGAGAGAAGGGTATGGTGGGGTATGTGAGAGAAGGGTATGGTGGGGTATGTGAGAGAAGGGTATGGTGGGGTATGTTAGAGAAGGGTATGGTGGAGTATGTTAGAAAAGGGTATGGTGGGGTATGTGAGAGAAGGGTATGGTGGGGTATGTGAGAGAAGGGTATGGTGGGGTATGTGAGAGAAGGGTATGGTGGGGTATGTGAGAGAAGGGTATGGTGGGGTATGTGAGAGAAGGGTATGGTGGGGTATGTTAGAGAAGGGTATGGTGGGGTATGTGAGAGAAGGGTATGGTGGGGTATGTGAGAGAAGGGTATGGTGGGGTATGTGAGAGAAGGGTATGGTGGGGTATGTTAGAGAAGGGTATGGTGGGGTATGTGAGAGAAGGGTATGGTGGGGTATGTGAGAGAAGGGTATGGTGGGGTATGTTAGAGAAGGGTATGGTGGAGTATGTTAGAAAAGGGTATGGTGGGGTATGTGAGAGAAGGGTATGGTGGTGTATGTCAGAGTAGGGTACGGTGGGGTATAATAGAAGTTGATGTAGTAAGGTATTATTGCAGTAGGGTACAGTACCAGGATCATAGTCTCCGAGCTCTGATTGGATGGTGTAGGAGCCGAGGACGGTGTGAGTTGCAAACGAACATGGAAGACGACCAGAAACTATATCCTGTCTGAGCTGGAGACACAGGAAGTACCTGCAGACAGAAAAGAAGACATCAACATTCTCAGGTACACAAACAGGTGAAAACATGTGTGACAGTGTTGAGCTTTGATTGACAGGTGAGCGAAACTACCTGGTGATGTCCTCAGAGAGCTGGGCGGGATCAGGAGGGTAAAACTTGACGTTAAAGGAGAAGTTCCAGGGAACACCTGAGAGACAGCAAGGGGAGAGTCATTTCACAAAGACTATTAACCTGAACTAACCAGTTAACGGGTTAACGGGTTAACGGGTTAAGAGAAAGGGGGTGGGACTACTGACCTCTGACCTGCTTCTTCATCTCCTTTGCTGGATCCAACCAGTTCTGTAACACAAGAGGTAAAGGTCAGAGATCAGACAGACAGACGGGTTAACAGACAGACTGGTAAACGGACAGACGGGTGAACAGACAGACGGGTACCTTGTTGTTGTCGACATCTCTGAAGGACAAAGCGAAGTAGTCTCTCTCCAGCAGGTTGATGTGATCACAAACCTTCTCAAACAACTGAACACCGCGAGCTCGTTTCTAGGAGAGAAAACATTTCATGTTTTACTTTTATAAAATCATTAAAATAACATGTTAACTCCTAACCCATTAAAATAATGTCTTCCCTCCACCTGTCTCTCCTCCACCCGTCCCCCCTCCACCTGTCCTCCCTCCACCTGTCTCCCCTCCACCTGTCTCCCCTCCATCTGTCCTCCCTCCACCTGTCCTCCCTCCACCCGTCCTCCCTACACCCGTCCCCCCTCCACCTGTCCTCCCTCCACCCTTCCACCCGTCTTCCCTCCATCCGTCTCCCCTTCACCTGTCCTCCCTCCACCTGTCCTCCCTCCACCTGTCCTCCCTCCACCTGTCCTCCCTCCACCTGTCCTCCCTCCACCTGTCTCCCCTCCACCCATCCTCCCTCCACCCTTCCACCTGTCTCCCCTCCACCTGTCCTCCCTCCACCTGTCTCCCCTCCACCTGTCTCCCCTCTATCTGTCCTCCCTCCACCTGTCTCCCCTCCACCCGTCCTCCCTCCACCTGTCTCCCCTCCACCTGTCTCCCCTTCACCTGTCCTCCCTCCACCTGTCCTCCCTCCACCTGTCCTCCCTCCACCTGTCTCCCCTCCACCTGTCTCCCCTCCATCTGTCCTCCCTCCACCTGTCTCCCCTCCACCTGTCTCCCCTCCATCTGTCCTCCCTCCACCTGTCTCCCCTCCACCCGTCCTCCCTCCACCCTTCCACCCGTCTTCCCTCCATCCGTCTCCCCTTCACCTGTCCTCCCTCCACCCATCCCCCCTCCACCCGTCCTCCCTCCACCTGTCTCACCTCCACCGTGCAGGTGAACAGCGCTCCGTCCAGCAGGCTCACTCTGGTCTGCATGGTCCTAAAGCTCAGTGGGTTTCTGGCCGGAGAGCGAGCGACCCGACTGCTCGACGACAGGTGACTCGTCGAGTCCTCGGCCAATGAGCTCTGAGCTTGGCTCTGTGATGGCCCGCCCTCCCCTCCCTGAGGACATATGATGTCACATTAAACATATCTGATCAATAATCTGTTTATTGATCGTTTACTTCCTGGTGTTTTGTTTTACCTGTTTAGGTGTGGAGTGGGCGGCGGCCTCGGGGAAAGACTCTGTCTCTTTGGACTGGGCTTCCTGTGGCTCACCTGGCTCTGTCGTCATGGTGATTCACCTGAGAGACAGTAACAACACAGAGCTGGAAGCTGATTGGCTGTCTCCAGCAGAGTGAAAGGTAAAGATGAAGTCCGATTCACACCTCTGACCGGCCAAGTCTCCATGGCAACAGCAGCCGAGGCTCATGGGTATCATGTACCGTAATGTTTTTAAATCTGTCCTAGTCACTATCTGATGATGTCATCACCCTGAGCCCCATGGTTACCATCTGTTGACCCCTCCAGCTGTCAGGGTAAGGGTTGCCATAGTAACACGTGGGGGAGGGGGGGATCAGATTAGGGATGAGAGAGACAATGTAATCTGGATTCAGACAGACGTCGATGAGGATGCTGATGATTTATATTATATTATTATTATATTACATGTACTTCATCATGTGGTATTATTACTTTATAATGTGACTGTATACTACATATATATATATATATATATAAAACTATGTACTTTTACTTCTCTAAATATGAATCCCAGTTTAGATCATTATTTATTCATACATAGAAAGTGTCACTTATATTATATCATATTATGTAAATAGTAATTATTATTCATACTTATACACTATTGATACACATAGATTGTACAAATATTAAATATTATAGAGATATATAATATATTCTTATGTAAAAGAGACTTGATGCGGTAGTTCAGGTCTTTGAGTCTTTGAGTCTTTGTCGTCCTGCAGCAGGAAACACCCCGCTGGAACACACACACACACACACACACACACACAGCTGCAGTGTGATGAAGCAGAAATGAAGCTCTCTCTCTCTGTATCTCTCCATCTCTCCATCTCTCTCCATCTCTCCATCTCTTTCTATCAGATCAATAATAAACTGATAATCGGTTCTATCTGTGATCAATAACCCCCCCCTTCCATCAGCAGATATTTACCTGTCCTCGTGCAGGACGGTCGCCCTCTTCCTCTCCTTAACCGACGCTTTTTTTCTTTTCTACGTCATCTCTCTCTACGACAGAACGCACGGCGGCGGCGGAGCTGTGACGTCACGACGCACGGTGTGGAGACACTGTGACGTCACGACGCACGGTGCGGAGACAGCTGTTTGTTTTTAATCGTTTTAATGAGTTTTATTAGTATTTATTTTATTTATGCATTAAAATGTTCGTTTTTCCTCATTGAATATAGTACTAATAATGTACATATTATATACTATAATACATATTATATACTATACTACATATTATATACTATACTACATACTATATATTATACTACATATTATATACTATACTACATACTATATATTATACTACATATTATATACTATACTACATACTATATATTATACTACATATTATATACTATACTACATACTATATATTATACTACATATTATATACTATACTACATACTATACTACATATTATATACTATACTACATACTATATATTATACTACATATTATATACTATACTACATACTATACTACATATTATATACTATACTACATACTATATATTATACTACATATTATATACTATACTACATACTATATATTATACTACATATTATATACTATACTACATACTATATATTATACTACATATTATATACTATACTACATACTATATATTATACTACATATTATATACTATACTACATACTATACTACATATTATATACTATACTACATACTATATACTATACTACATATTATATACTATACTACATACTATATATTATACTACATACTATATATTATACTACATATTATATACTATACTACATACTATATATTATACTACATATTATATACTATAATACATATTATATACTATACTACATATTATATACTATACTACATACTATATATTATACTACATATTATATACTATACTACATACTATATATTATACTACATATTATATACTATACTACATACTATACTACATATTATATACTATACTACATATTATATACTATACTACATATTATATACTATACTACATACTATATACTATACTACATACTATATACTATACTACATATTATATACTATACTACATACTATATACTATACTACATATTATATATTACACTACATATTATATACTATACTACATATTATATACTATACTACATACTATATACTATACTACATACTATATACTATACTACATATTATATACTATACTACATACTATATACTATACTACATATTATATACTATACTATATATTATATATTATACTACATATTATATACTATACTATATATTATATATTATACTACATATTATATACTATACTACATATTATATACTATACTACATACTATACTACATATTATATACTATACTATATATTATATATTATACTACATATTATATACTATACTACATATTATATACTATACTACATACTATACTACATATTATATACTATACTACATATTATATACTATACTACATACTATACTACATATTATATACTATACTACATATTATATACTATACTACATACTATATATTATACTACATATTATATACTATACTACATATTATATACTATACTACATATCATATACTATACTACATACTATACTACATATTATATACTATACTAAATATTATATACTATACTACATACTATACTACATATTATATACTATACTACATATTATATATTATACTACATATTATATATTATACTACATATTATATACTATACTACATATTATATACTATACTACATACTATACTACATATCATATACTATACTACATACTATACTACATATTATATACTATACTACATACTATACTACATATTATATACTATACTACATATCATATACTATACTACATATTATATACTATACTACATATCATATACTATACTACATATTATATACTATACTACATATTATATACTATACTACATACTATACTACATATTATATACTATACTACATATTATATATTATACTACATATTATATACTATACTACATATTATATACTATACTACATATTATATACTATACTACATACTATACTACATATTATATACTATACTACATATTATATACTATACTACATATTATATATTATACTACATATATATATTATACTACATATTATATATTATACTACATATTATATACTATACTACATATTATATACTATACTACATATTATATACTATACTACATATTATATATTATACTACATATTATATATTATACTACATATTATATATTATACTACATATTATATACTATACTACATATTATATACTATACTACATATTATATACTATACTACATATTATATACTATACTACATACTATACTACATATTATTTACTATACTACATATTATACTACATATATACTACATATTATACTACATATATACTATACTACATATTATACTACATATTATATACTACACTACATATTATATATTATACTACATATATATTATACTACATATTATATACTATACTACATATTAATACTATACCACATATTATACTACATATTATATACTATACTACATATTATATATTATACTACATATATATATACTACATATATATACTATACTACATATTATATACTATACCACATATTATACTACATATTATATATTATACTACATATATATTATACTACATATTATATACTATACTACATATTATATACTATACCACATATTATACTACATATTATATACTATACTACATATTATATACTATACAACATATTATATACTATACTACATATTATATACTATACTACATATTATATACTATACCACATATTATACTACATATTATATACTATACTATATATACTACATATTATATATTATACTACATATTATATACTATACTATATATACTACATATTATATACTATACTATATATACTACATATTATATACTATACTACATATTATATACTATACTACATATTATATATTATACTACATATTATATACTATACTACATATTATATACTATACTACATATTATATACTATACTAATACTATACTACATATTATATACTATACTACATATTATATACTATACTACATATTACATACTATACTACATATTATATATTATACTACATATTATATACTATACTACATATTATATACTATACTACATATTATATACTATACTACATATTATATACTATACTACATACTATACTACATATTATTTACTATACTACATATTATACTACATATACTACATATTATACTACATATATACTATACTACATATTATACTACATATTATATATATACCACATATTATATACTATACCACATATTATACTACATATTATATACTATACTACATATTATATACTATACAACATATTATATACTATACTACATATTATACTACATATATATATATATACTATACTACATATTATATACTATACTACATATTATACTACATATTATATACTATACTACATATTATATATTATACTACATATTATATACTATACTACATATTATATACTATACTACATATTATATACTATACTACATACTATACTACATATTATATACTATACTACATATTATATACTATACTACATAATACTACATATTATATACTATACTACATACTATACTACATATTATATACTATACTACATATTATATACTATACTACATACTATACTACATATTATATACTATACTACATATTATATACTATACTACATATTATATACTATACTACATATTATATACTATACTACATATTAATACTATACTACATATTATATACTATACTAGATATTATTTACTATACTACATATTATACTACATATATACTACATATTATACTACATATATATATACTACATATTATACTACATATTATATACTATACTACATATTATATACTATACTACATATATATCTATACTACATATTATATACTATACTACATATTATATACTATACCACATATTATACTACATATTATATACTATACTACATATTATATATTATACTACATATTATATACTATACTACATATTATATATTATACTACATATTATATACTATACTACATATTATATATTATACTACATATATATTATACTACATATATATTATACTACATATTATATATTATACTACATATATATTATACTACATATATATTATACTACATATTATATACTATACTACATATTATATACTATACCACATATTATACTACATATATATATTATACTACATATATATTATACTACTATTATATACTATACTACATATTATATATAAATAT
>NW_027428184.1:220369-228615 GCF_043250625.1 Sebastes fasciatus | reverse complement strand
GTAACAGAGTTCAGGATGTGAATGTTTCAGTCTGTTAGAACAGAGTCCACATTCTTCACATAGCTCCAGAACCCTGGACCTGATGCTGATCCTGGACCTGATGCTGATCCTGGACCTGTGTTCCCTCCACATATTTCTGCTGATTGTTTCCAGCTGAGACTGAAGCTGCAGTTCGGCTGCTGATCAGAGGAAACCTCTGATGTCTCCCAGATGTTCAGATCGTCCTCTCTGACCTGGAGGACGATCTGAGATTGGTTCCTGGCCGTCTCCATCTTGGTTTCTTTTTTTCTTAAGTTATTTTTTTGGGGGCATTTTTCCATTTTTATGACAGGACAGTGGATAGAGTCTTGAAAGGGGGGAGAGAGAGAGTGGATGCGGAAAGGGCCACAGGCCGGATTCGAACCCTGGCCGCCGCGGTCAGGACCAAGCCTTAATACATGGACGCCCGCTCTACCAACTGAGCTAACCCAGGCGCCCTCCATCTTGGTTTCAGTCCGTCTCCATCTTGGTTTCAGTCCGTCTCCATCTTGGTGTCTGGTCGTCTCCATCTTGGTTTCTGTCCGTCTCCATCTTGGTTTCTGTCCGTCTCCATCTTGGTTTCAGTCCGTCTCCATCTTGGTTTCTGACAGCTTTAGTTACTTTACAGATTCAGATTATTAAAACTAAATAATTAACTAATAAATGCTGATGTCTTATTATATATTAAAGGGCGGGCCATCAGCCGTTAGCAGACAGCAGTGACGTAGGTCAGCGCAGTAAGCTAACGTGGGTTAGCGCAGTAAGCTAACGTAGGTTAGCACAGTAAGCTAACGTGTTTATTAGCACTAGCTGAGTCAACATTAGCTGTGATCAGATGGTCTGAAGTGGGGTTGTATGTAAACTCTGTGTTCTGAGAGGTTAAATGACTGTTTCTGTGAATGGAGTCTGGTGGTTCTGCAGAGAGCGATATAAACCGGATTTTAGACATCTAAAAAAATTAATATCAGTTTAAATTGTACGCTATATTTGGAATATTTTCATCGCATTACCTTGCTGTCAGACAGTCCTCTCTGACGGGGAACTGAAGACGTCATATCGCTCTCTTCACAGCCACCAGACTGCATTCACAAAAACACTAATTTAACCTCTCAGAACAGGAGAGTAGCTGGTCTACCGCTAGTATAATATACTATAATATACTATAATATACTATAATATAATATATTATACTATAATATACTATAGTATAATATACTATAATATACTATAATATACTATAGTATAATATACTATAATATACTATAATATAATATACTATAATATACTATAGTATAATATACTATAATATAATATAATATACTATAATATAATATACTATAATATACTATAATATAATATACTATAATATACTATAGTATAATATACTATAATATAATATACTATAATATACTCTCCGGGAACCATCACCTTAACGTGGTGGAGAGGTTTGTGTGTCCCTATGACCCTGAGGGCTGTGTTGTCTGGAGCCTCGTGCTCCTGGTAGGGTCTCCCATGGCAAATTGGTCTTAGGTGAGGGGCCGGACTAAGAATGGTTCACAAAAACCCCAATGACGACACGAGGCAGAGGAGGAGTTACCCGGCCCGGAGGAAGCCCGGGGCCCACGTCTGGAGCCAGGCCCAGACGGAGGGCCCGTCAACGAGCGTCTGGTGGCCGGGCTTGCCACGGAGCCCGGCCGGGGATACCCCGAAGAAGGAACGTGGCACCCCCCTCCTCTCCATCCTGTGGGCTCACCACCTGCGGGAAGAACCGCTTGGGTCGGGTGCGCTGCCACACGGGTGGCAGTGAAGGCCAGGGACCTCGACGGACTGGACCCGGGCGGCAGAGGCTGGCTCTGGGGACGTGGAACGTCACCTCTCTGTGGGGGAAGGAGCCGGAGCTTGTGCGGGAGGTGGAGCGCTATCAGTTGGATCTGGTAGGGCTTACCTCTACGCACAGCCTCGGTTCTGGAACCGTACTCTTGGATAGGGGTTGGACTCTATTCTTCTCTGGAGTTGCCCATGGTGTGAGGCGCCGAGCGGGTGTGGGGATACTCACAAATCCCCGGCTGAGTGCCTCTATGTTGGAGTTTACCCCGGTGGACGAGAGGGTCGCCTCCCTACGCCTTCGGGTTATGGGGGGGAAAACTCTGACTGTTGTTTGTGCGTATGCACCAAACAGCAGTTCGGAGTATTCGGCCTTCTTGGAGACCCTGAATGGAGTCCTGTATGGGGCTCCAGTAGGGGACTCCATAGTTCTCCTGGGAGACTTCAACGCGCACGTGGGCAACGATGGAGACACCTGGAGTGGCGTGATTGGGAGGCCTCCCTGATCTAAACCCGAGTGGTCGTTTGTTGTTGGACTTCTGTGCTAGTCATGGATTGTCCATAACGAACACCATGTTCGAACATAAGGATGCTCATAAGTGTACGTGGTACCAGAGCACCCTAGGCCGAAGGTCGATGATCGATTTTGTAATCGTATCATCTGATCTGAGGCCGCATGTTTTGGACACTCGGGTGAAGAGAGGGGCGGAGCTGTCAACTGATCACCATCTGGTGGTGAGTTGGGTCAGAGGGTGGGGGAAGACTCTGGACAGACCTGGTAAGCCCAAACGCGTAGTGAGGGTGAACTGGGAACGTCTGGAGGAGGCCCCTGTCCGAGAGATCTTCAACTCACACCTCCGGCGGAGCTTTTCTGGCATCCCTGTGGAGGTTGGGGGCATTGAACCCGAGTGGACGATGTTCAAAGCTTCCATTGCTGAAGCTGCGGCGGTGAGCTGTGGTTTTAAGGTCTTAGGTGCCTCAAGGGGCGGCAACCCTCGAACACCGTGGTGGACACCGGTGGTCAGGGAAGCCGTCCGACTGAAGAAGGAGGCCTTCCGGGATATGTTATCTCGGAGGTCTCCGGAGGCAGTTGCAGGGTACCGACGGGCCCGAAGAGCAGCAGCCACTGCCGTGACGGAGGCAAAGCAGCGGGTGTGGGAGGAGTTCGGAGCAGCCATGGAGAAGGACTTTCGGTCGGCACCAAAGTGCTTCTGGAAAACCATCCGGCACCTTAGGAGGGGGAAACGGGGAACCATCCAAGCTGTGCACAGTAAGGATGGGACACTGTTGACCTCAACTGAGGAGGTAATCGGGCGGTGGAAGGAGCACTTTGAGGAACTTCTGAATCCGACCAATACGCCCTCTATGGTAGAGGCAGAGCTGGAAGCTGATGGGGGACCATCATCAATTACCCTGGTGGAAGTCACTGAGGTAGTCAAACAACTCCACAGTGGCAAAGCCCCGGGGGTTGATGAGATCCGCCCAGAAATGTTGAAGGCTCTGGGTGGGGAGGGGCTGTCTTGGATGACACGTCTCTTCAACACCGCGTGGAAGTCGGTGACAGTGCCTAAGGAGTGGCAGACCGGGGTGGTGGTTCCCCTTTTCAAAAAGGGGGACCAGAGAGTGTGTGCCAATTACAGGGGTATCACACTGCTCAGCCTCCCTGGTAAAGTCTACTCCAAGGTGCTGGAAAGGAGGGTTCGGCCGATAGTCGAACCTCAGATCGAAGAGGAACAATGCGGATTCCGTCCTGGCCGTGGAACAACGGACCAGCTCTTCACTCTCGCAAGGATCCTGGAGGGGGCCTGGGAGTATGCCCATCCAGTCTACATGTGTTTTGTGGACTTAGAGAAGGCATATGACCGGGTCCCCCGGGAGATACTGTGGGGGGTGCTGCGGGAGTATGGGGTGAGGGGGGCACTTCTCAGGGCCATCCAATCCCTGTACGCCCAAAGCGAGAGCTGTGTTCGGATCCTCGGCAGTAAGTCGGACTCGTTTCCGGTGGGGGTTGGCCTCCGCCAGGGCTGCGCTTTGTCACCAATCCTGTTCGTGATATTCATGGACAGGATATCGAGGCGTAGTCGGGTGGAGGAGGGTTTGCAGATCGGTGTGCTGAGGATCTCATCGCTGCTTTTTGCAGATGATGTGGTCCTGTTGGCATCATCGGTCTGCGACCTCCAGCACTCACTGGATCGGTTCGCAGCCGAGTGTGACGCAGTCGGGATGAGAATCAGCACCTCTAAATCTGAGGCCATGGTTCTCAGCAGGAAACCGATGGATTGCCTACTCCGGGTAGGGAATGAGTCCTTACCCCAAGTGAAGGAGTTTAAGTATCTCGGGGTCTTGTTCGCGAGTGAGGGGACGATGGAACGTGAGATTGGTCGGAGAATCGGAGCAGCAGGGGCGGTATTGCATTCGCTTTACCGCACCGTTGTGACGAAAAGAGAGCTGAGCCGGAAGGCAAAGCTCTCGATCTACCGGTCAATCTTCGTTCCTACTCTCACCTATGGTCATGAGGGTTGGGTCATGACTGAAAGAACGAGGTCGCGGGTGCAAGCGGCCGAAATGGGTTTCCTCAGGAGGGTGGCTGGCGTCTCCCTTAGAGATAGGGTAAGAAGCTCAGTCATCCGTGAGGGACTCGGAGTAGAGTCCTTGCTCCTTTGCGTCGAAAGGAGCCAGTTGAGGTGGTTCGGGCATCTAGCACGGATGCCTCCTGGGCGCCTCCCTTGGGAGGTGTTCCAGGCACGACCAGCTGGGAGGAGACCACGGGGAAGACCCAGGACTAGGTGGAGAGATTATATCTCTACTCTGGCCTGGGAACGCCTCGGGATCCCCCAGTCAGAGCTGGTTAATGTGGCCCGGGAAAGGGAAGTTTGGGGTCCCCTGCTGGAGCTGTTGCCCCCGCGACCCGACCCCGGATAAGAGGTTGAAGATGGATGGATGGACTATAATATACTATAATATAATATACTATAATATAATATACTATAATATAATATAATATAATATACTATAATATAATATACTATAATATACTATAATATAATATACTATAATATAATATACTATAATATAATATACTATAATATACTATAATATAATATGATATAATATAATATACTATAATATAATATACTATAATATAATATAATATAATATACTATAATATAATATACTATAATATACTATAATATAATATACTATAATATAATATACTATAATATAATATACTATAATATAATATAATATAATATAATATACTATAATATAATATACTATAATATACTATAATATAATATACTATAATATAATATACTATAATATAATATACTATAATATAATATAATATAATATACTATAATATAATATACTATAATATACTATAATATAATATGATATAATATAATATGATATAATATGATATAATATGATATAATATAATATAGATTATTCTGCACATGGAGTACTTTAACTTTGGTACTTTAAGTACATGTTGAGGATTCTTTCTGTTCTCCTGCTGTACTACTACTACTACAACAGAAGTACATGTGTAAATGTACTTAGTTAGTACTCCCCTGCTGTACTACAGTCTAATGTTGAAGCTGAAGGTGCTCGGCTCGGTTCGGGTTAGTGTGTGTGTGACGTCGTCAGCTGGTTACCTGTCTCACCTGTCTCACCTGCAGCTCAACGCAACAACAGACCGGAAGTCGGACCGGTGAAAACATCAGATTAAAGGTAGTAGAGTGGTATTAGAGGAGAGAACAGAGAGTGTACTCGTGTCGTTACCTGAGAGTAGAGCAGCCCCATGACCGACAGCACCAACACACCTGGACCTGCTCACACCTGGAGCTGCACGCGCACCCGCAACACTTCCGCTCCCACCTTTCAAAATAAAGCCCCCTGAAAAAGAGAGAAGGAACTGCCTCCTTTTGATTTCACTAAATATTGATTTTGTATTTTGTATTATTATTATACTCATCAATTTAATTATTTATTTCTCATTATTATTATTAATATTATTATTATGATATATTTATTTTCTTTATCTTTTTCATCATATTTTATTGTTTTATGTTACAACAGAACATCTGGGTTCACAAAGTGAAAAGTCTGAAATGAAGCTTTATTTAATGATTCTTAAAATAATAACTGCTAGATTTAATTTAATTTAATTTAATTTAATTTAATTTAATTTAATTTTAATTTATTTTATTTTATTTTATTGCATTTACATATTACATTTATTTTCTCACCTGATCCGATCAATAATCCATACATGATTAAATATCATTATTAGTTTGAAACATTCACATCACAACAGATCACGTGTATAATTATTTTAATAAGTGATTAATTCAATAAAACTTTATTTTCATGTTTCAGCTCCACGTTTTGATTTGTTGTTGTGAAATATTATTTAATTAATTTATTGATCTATCTATCTATTTATTTATTTATTTATCTATTTATTTATTGATCTATTTATTTATTTATTTATCTATCCATACATTTATTAATTTATTTATTTATCTATTTATTTATTGATCTATTTATTTATTTACTGATCTATTTATATATTTATTGATCTATCTATCGATTTAAATATGATAAGGATTCATCTTTTGAAAATAACATATATTTATATTATTAAATATTGTATATTTCAGCTCATTGTTTGATGATGATAATAATGATTATTATCTCCTCTCAGCTTGTTTGTGTTGCATTTAATCATCACATGAATGTGATATTTCTATTGTGACAGAATGTCTGCTTTTATTTTGTAGTCTATACTTCCGGTCTATTGCCTGAAGCAAAACAAAGCGAACCGGATGAGACCTGAACCTTCAGAATAAAAGAATTTCTGCTCTTTAGTTTAAATCTTTTCTCCGTTTTTGATATTTTTGTTCTTTAAACAACAAAAAGACTTTTATATAATAAACAGTTTGTTTCTTCATAATGTGACTAAATATTCAAATATGATGTACAAGTACACAAAAAAGTATTAATGTTAATGTTTGTATGTGCAATATGTAATATAATATAACAGCATGAAGGTGAGAAAATAAAAGTACATGTATAGATTCATGTTTCCTTTTTCTTTAATTTAATTTAATTTAAAGTTGTAATGTAGTTATTGTGACTGCTACACAACAACTAACATAAAACAATAAAATATAATAAAAATAAATACATTTACAGACCATAATATTCACTCCACTGAAAAAAGATCAAACTCACTTTACATGCTTTAATAACCACAAATAAAATAAAATAAAATAAAGTAAAGTAAAGTAAAGTAAAGTAAAGTAAATTAAAATAAAATAAAATAAAGTAAAGTAAAGTAGAGTAAAATAAAATAAAATAAAATAAAGTAAAGTAAAGTAAAATAAAATAAAATAAAATAAAGTAAAGTAAAATAAAGTAAAGTAAAGTAAAGTAAAATAAAATAAAATAAAATAAAATAAAATAAAGTAAAGTAAATTAAAATAAAATAAAGTAAAGTAAAATAAAATAAAATAAAATAAAGTAAAATAAAATAAAATAAAATAAAATAAAGTAAAATAAAATAAAATAAAATAAAGTAAAATAAAGTAAAGTAAATTAAAATAAAATAAAGTAAAGTAAAATAAAATAAAATAAAATAAAGTAAAATAAAATAAAATAAAATAAAGTAAAATAAAATAAAATAAAATAAAATAAAGTAAAGTAAAATAAATAAAATAAAATAAAGTAAAGTAAAATAAAATAAAATAAAATAAAGTAAATTAAAATAAAATAAAATAAAATAAAGTAAAGTAAAGTAAAATAAAATAAATAAAATAAAATAAAATAAAGTAAAGTAAAGTAAAGTAAAATAAAGTAAAGTAAAGTAAAATAAAATAAAATAAAGTAAAATAAAATAAAATAAAGTAAAGTAAAGTAAAGTAAATTAAAATAAAATAAAATAAAGTAAAGTAAAGTAGAGTAAAATAAAATAAAATAAAATAAAGTAAAGTAAAGTAAAATAAAATAAAATAAAATAAAATAAAGTAAAATAAAATAAAATAAAGTAAAGTAAAGTAAAGTAAAATAAAGTAAAGTAAAGTAAAGTAAAGTAAAATAAAATAAAATAAAGTAAAGTAAAGTAAAGTAAAGTAAAGTAAAATAAAATAAAGTAAAGTAAAGTAAAATAAAATAAAATAAAGTAAAGTAAAGTAAAGTAAAGTAAAATAAATAAAATAAAATAAAGTAAAGTAAAGTAAAGTAAAGTAAAATAAATAAAATAAAATAAAATAAAGTAAAGTAAAGTAAAGTAAAATAAAATAAAATAAAATAAAGTAAAGTAAAGTAAAGTAAAGTAAAGTAAAATAAAATAAAATAAAATAAAGTAAAGTAAATTAAAATAAAATAAAATAAAATAA
>NW_027428184.1:205369-215369 GCF_043250625.1 Sebastes fasciatus | reverse complement strand
AGTAGTAGTAGTAGTAGTAGCAGTAGCAGTAGCAGTAGTTGTAGCAGTAATTGTAGCAGTAGCAGTAGCAGTAGTAGTAGCAGTAGTTTGACATGGTTGGTACTGATGGATTCATCAGGTTTATAGTTTATTATGATAGCAGTATCTTCTCTCTAGCTTTAAAACTGAGCCGCTACAACCTAAAAATCACAAGTTGTGTAAATGCTTTAAAGAAGTTAGTGGCGTTAAAACGCTTCAGGGTTAACTTCACAGCTGTAACATGAACAGAACAGAAAACATTCAAACATGATGATTCTTTATTGATACTTTATATTAAACAAAGCTTTACATTTCACACATAAACCCCTTCAGGGCGATGCGGCAACGCTCTGTTATACATAGATAACAGAGCGCAGAACGCCGTGATTGACCAATCAGAATCGAGTATTCAACAAAGTCCTGTAATAAATATGAATAAGTTATATATAATATATATATCTACTCCAGAGTCTGTTCAGAGTCTGCAGAACGTTTCTCTCCATCGTCCATCAGCTGATGGAAGGAGTCCGCGTCGACACGCCTTCAGTGGCGAGCAGCGAGGTGGCCGAGAGCCCCGCCGCCGCACCGCCGTCTTTCCCCGGCTCAGCGAACGGGAACACTTCTCTGGTCAGTCGCGTCAGGAAACACGGCATCTCCTTCTTCCCCGCCAGCACGCCGCCGGTGGCCTGGAAGGTGTACGCCACGCTGTGGGCGAGGCGGGTCATCAGGCGGGTCAGCTCCAGGTTACGGTTACCGTCCTCCTTTAACAACGAGCAGAACGTCTGCAGGAAGACGGATCCCAGCGGGTGCATGAAGGCGCCGTAGCCTGAGGACAGGACGGAGACACAGACTGTTGTTGGACATGTCTTCTGGTTCTGAGCCTGAAGACAGAAACAGGCTTCTAACGGTAAAAGGTTCAGTCCACGTCAGGGACGCAGTAAACTTTAGTGATGTTTGACGTCCACTGACCAACAAAGAGTCTTTACAGAGCTGGACTCTGACTAGAGGAAGCTATCGTAGTTAGCTTTATTAGCTTTATTAGCTTATTGCACCACTTCTGCACTATAAACTGCTCCAGTAAAGAGCCGTCGGTTGAAGTCCGGTACGGTTAAACCCGTCAGAAGGTTTAGATAACTTCATTAACTCTTTATCGACTGAAGGACTCAACAACAGAAACTAATGGTTAAGTCACCTGTCCCCTCCTGAATCACTCCGGAGCTACGAGTCCTAGCTGGACATGTTTAGGCTCTGAGAGGATCCTCTACTGGGGGACTCAGCGTCCCAGTTCAGAGAGAGACCTTCTAACTGGGCTACCTGCTGGCGTGGCGTACATCACTGCCGTGTCCACAGGAACAGAGAGATGCTGAGAGAAGCTGCCCTCTTCTCTGGTGTCACCAGCTGAATCCACCTCCACGCCATCATCCAGACCAGGACCCCGACACGCCTGCAGAGACCACAACCAGACCTCATTAACCCCCCCCCTCTCCAGCATCATGCTCAGTGTGTGTTGGTGACGGTCTGACCTGGATGAGGAACACTTTGGCCTTCGTCTCCATGTAGTCGTTGTCAAAATATGAGAAGACACGTGACAGTTGGACGGGTTTCCCATCAGCCCCGAACACGCAGCCCTCGTCCCCGTGAGACGACAAGACGGACAGAAAACAGTCCTTCACGGGCCGCCGGCTCTCTGCACGAATACACAGTTATACACACATGAAGAGTTGTGGTTGTTGTGTGTTTCATATTCCAGCTCTGGACTTGTCAAACCTACGTTAAACACGTACCTTTGAGAAACAGCTCGTAGATCTCGTCGCTGCTGAGGTCGCTGTGGATGTCCACCTTGAAGCCCAGCTTGCTGAGGGTGCGGTGGAGTCTCTTGGCGTCCCGCTGGGCTCCAGGTCTCCTCGCCAGCCCCACGCCGTGGTCAAAGTGAGCCACAAACAGCAGCACCGCCCGGTTACACTCCCCCCGGTGGTCCACCAGTCCTCTCCACGGCATCATCCTTCTGCTTCTGCTTCCTCTGTGAGACTCGGCTGGTTGCTGTGTGGAAGGTAAAGTCTGTATGTCTCCGTTATGTCAGGCTGTAAACTTGCAGTCACACCTGTTTGACCATATATGCACTTCCTTCTGCCGGCTGTTACAGGACAAAAGATCACGAGCGCTTATGTCTCACAGCGTTACATAACTCACGTGCCGGGAAACACTGTGCAACGTCGTCCTAAGGTGTGTTAACACTCACCTGAGCATATAAACCTGGTTTACACAGTCATGACCGGTTTGAGGGGAGGAGGACATTAGAGGCTTCGTTTAAAGACCAGTGTTTGAGACATTTCAGGGATCTATTATCAGAAATATCATATTCATAACTATGTTTTCATTCACCAGCTGAAACTAAGACTGGTTGTGTTTCTGTAGTTTAGAACGAGTCCTTCATGTGTCCAGAGGGAGCTGGTCCTCTTCACGGAGTCCTCAGTGTTTCTATGGTAGCCCAGAACAGACAAACCAAACTCCGGCTCTAGAGAGAGTCTTTCACGTTTTTACTTTACCTGAAGGCCACCGTAGTTATCCGACACGTTGGTGAAACTGCGGTAACGTGGTACCGCCAGCCGCCGTCTGACTTCCTGTTGCTCCTAAAGTAGTGTTATTATGGTATGGATGACCTCTGAGCGAGGTGAACGGCGTTACCGCAGTTTTACACTCTTATAAAGGGAGGAGTGAGAGGAGGAGTACTCAGTTGGTTGCAATCTGCAACCACACCACTAGATGTCACCAAATCTTGCACACTGTACCTTTAAATGAAACAATAGATTCTATAGCCACGACTTCATCCCAATACGTCACATACCGCCGAGTTGTTACGCCTCTTGGCATCGCGCCCCTTGGTGTTGGAGTCAATCTTTAGGTTTAGGTAACAGAACCACTATAGTTCGGTTTAGGGAATAACTCCATGGTTTGGCTGTTACTGTTACTATGTTTGTACAGTGAAGATGAAACTGAACGTCGTGAACACGGGACATGAACGATCAGCTGATTGGAAAGTGAAAGTGAAACTCGGGACAGTAGCAGCAGTGTCCTGGATGAAAGCCTATCAGTATTAATCCTCCATCCTGAGAACACAGCAGACTGTTTACTCAAACCAACGCCCTCCTTTACTGAGAAACTGATTCAGTGGAAACAGGAAGTCTGCTGGAGCTCTGAGAGAGTTGCCACAATAAAAGTATGTGCATGTACATGCATGTATTTTATGTCCTCATTTTATATTGTAGCTTTTTACTGTTTGAGTTTTAGTTCTTGTGAAGTGTTCTGTTAACTTCAGCTCTGTCAGATGAACTCTTCAAACACATTTAAACCTCCCGTCAGGACGGAGGCACGTTGAACTGTGTCTCTACCGCAGGTTGTCTGTTGACTGCGTTACATTACTGCAAACACAACTAAAGCTCCCTACTTTTATTGTGAAAGTCAGATGCTTCCATCAGTACGTTTATGTATTCATGTGTCGGCTGCAGTTATTTTACTGATATTAAACGTTGTTAGAGATCAAACTGGCCAACAGTGAATACAGCAGTTTAACTATGAGATCATAATCCATCAGTCACATCCTGCCTGGGATCAATAGAGTTGATCTAATCTCTGTTATCTATTATTACGTTGTCTTATCTTCAGTTTGTTATGAAACAGATGAACTCGTGGACTTCTGTCTCAACCATCCAGTTACATCAAACACACACAAACGACACATCCCTGAGATCTTTATTTACTATCAATATGAATAGTTTACTAATATTGATATCATGGAGGGCAAAACAAACAAACAAAGAGCAGATATAGAATTATTAGAGTTTGGAGCTATGGTGGATACGCTAACATCTTCATGGCTGAATGGGAAACCTCAGCTTTAACAAACCCCGACACTATTCTAGGTTTCTAGATGACATCTGGGGAGCGTGGCCTCACTCCAGAGAGGATCCTGATGGATCCTGATGGATCCAGAACACCTCCATCAGACTGAACCTCCTATGAGCCGGATCTCTGTGGACTTCAGAATATGTAGTTAACAAGAAGACTTTGGCCACCAGAGGGCGCTCTACTGAAGGTCTGTCCTTAGAGAACCTTTTATATAATACTAGTTGATAATAAAACAACAAATGTTGGTCAGCACATCAGACATTCAAAAATATTATTCTAATTCAATATTCTGTTGCATCATTTAAATATATTATTTCTGTCTGGAGAGTTCTTCCTGAACAGAAAGACAAGAAAAACATGCAACTGAAATCTTTTTATTCTTTTCCAGAAATCTTATCGTCATATTATCTGTTTTATAATAATATAATACAATACAATACAATACAATACAATATAATATAATACAATACAATACAATACAATACAATACAATATAATATAATACAATACAATACAATACAATACAATACAATACAATACAATACAATACAATACAATACAATACAATATAATACAATACAATACAATACAATACAATATAATACAATACAATACAATACAATATAATATAATACAATACAATACAATACAATATAATATAATACAATACAATACAATACAATACAATACAATACAATACAATACAATACAATATAATACAATACAATACAATACAATACAATATAATACAATACAATACAATACAATACAATACAATACAATACAATACAATATAATACAATACAATACAATACAATACAATACAATACAATACAATACAATACAATACAATACAATACAATATAATATAATAACATTCATTCATAATAACTCACCGCTGTTTTTTCCCCCCATAGTTTTCTTCTATGCCTCTTCTTCTTCGTTGGTTAATCACCTGGACGGTCCAGAACCAGAGTCGGCAGCGACCTCCAGTCAATCTGGTTTATTCAGAAAGCACATTTATAACATTTAAAAACGACCCACGTTGACTAAAGCAGCGAGCTAGAATCACACATCACAGTTACACCAACAGAAACATCAACGTACACAACATATAGACACAATATTATAGATATAGATATATAGATATAGATATAGATATATAGATATGACTTTAGAGGTCGGCCTGTGAGTCCTATAGAGTCCAGTAGGGGTCAGCACTTCACCACAGAAGAAGTCACATCTTTATGATCAGCTTCCATAAAACATCTCCGACTGAAAACACGGTGAAGACGAACGACTCTTCTTTCATTTAAATCTCTGCTTCACTGCAATAATAAACTGAATATTATCATTAATAGTTATATTGTGTATTCAGTGGAATAAATGAATCCAAAGAAACAACTTTAAATATTCTAATATGATGTTAAATCAATCTATTTAGCTCATTTTTCTCTACTGATGTCTGTTGTTGTTGCATCATCTTTATTATGTGGAGCAAACTGCACCGAGAACCCTCAGACCGATCGGTGCTTCTGAGTCTGGTAAGATTAGTTTTTAGGGCTTTTATTGCCGTGATTAGAGCAGCAGGAGAATGACAGGAAAGGGTCACGGCTCAGACTCAAACCCGGGCTGCTGCCAAGGACTCCGCCTGTACCTGGAACGCACGCTCTACCAGGTGAGCTAGAGGTCGCCCCAGGTTTAGAGTCTCTTTGTGGTCATTTGATTGACCTTTTCATCAGTAAACGTGTGACCTCTCGCTGCAGGTCAGCTCTGATAAACATCAGTCCTGACAGATGTTAACACAGCTGGTAGGATGATTTTATTCCTGAGGTTGGAGCAGGTAAGGTCAGTCTGAAGGGGGTCATAATCTGAGCAGCAGCAGTCTTAGCTTTCTGTTTCTGTCTCAACTTGTTGTGGACTTTCCATTTCTTCATTGTAAAGAGCAGGAAGAGTCCTTTTAAGGGCTTGGTAGTCGGGGAAGTCACGGTGGTGGGCGTAACTGAGCGGTTATAAAAGCGTCTGTGCTTCAGAGCTCAGCCTCAATAACCACATAAAGACTGATGGATTCTGATGGCAGGATGCTGCAACTAATCTGGACCTTCCTCCTGGGACATTCGTCCCTCCTGCTCTCACCTGTCTTCCCCATCCTCTTCTCCCTCACTGTGTACCTGTCCTGCTGCCTGCCCTTCCTGCTGCTGGACCTGCTGTCCTCCAGGTGGGCCCTGGTGCGCAGTTACAAGCTGCAGCCTCAGAGCTCCGTCAGCTGGGCCTCAGTGCGGAGCTGCCTGGCTCTGACGCTTTACAACCACGTGGTGTTCATCTTCCCGCTGACCGTGATGCACTGGTACCTGAGGCCCGTCTACCTGCCCCAGGAGGCCCCGTCCTTGACCCGCCTGCTGGCCCAGGTGCTGGTCTGCCTGCTGCTCTTCGACTTCCAGAGCTTCATCTGGCACCTGCTGCACCACAAGGTGCCCTGGCTCTACCGCAACTTCCACAAGGTGCGTGCCTGAACCACGACTCACCTGAGTGGGTTTCTACATCTGATTAACAATTAGTTTAACAATTAACAATTAGTTTAACAATTAACAATTAGTTTAACAATTAACAATTAATAATTAACAATTAGTTTAATAATGAAAAAAACAAACAAAACTTTAAATATAATAAATAAATTATCCAGTAATTTTAATTCTTGTTTCTATAGTTTTCTGTTTTGTTTTTCTGACATTTATTTCATGAAAAATCCTAAAACAAATCTCGTCCTCCAGGTGCACCATACCTACACTTCCACCTCCGCCCTCACCACGGAGCACTCCGGCGCCTGGGAGACTCTCAGCCTGGGCTTCTTTGCCGCTGCCAACCCGGTTCTGCTGGGCTGCCACCCGCTCACCGAGCTTACCTTTTTCCTGCTCAACATCTGGCTGTCGGTGGAGGACCACTGCGGCTACGACCTGCCCTGGGCCACCCACCGCCTGGTGCCGCTGGGGCTGTACGGTGGCGCCCGCCACCACGACCTCCACCACCTCAAGTCCAAGGGCAACTACGCCCCTTACTTCACCCACTGGGACCGGCTGGCCGGGACTCTGTACACTCAAGACTGAACTACTGATGGAGAGTTTCTGAACTGATGGAGAGTTTCTGATCTGAAGGAGAGTTTCTGAACTACTGATGGAGAGTTTCTGAACTACTGGAGAGTTTCTGAACTACTGGAGAGTTTCTGAACTACTGATGGAGAGTTTCTGAACTACTGGAGAGTTTCTGAACTACTGGAGAGTTTCTGAACTACTGGAGAGTTTCTGAACTACTGGAGAGTTTCTGAACTACTGATGGAGAGTTTCTGAACTACTGGAGAGTTTCTGAACTACTGGAGAGTTTCTGAACTACTGATGGAGAGTTTCTGAACTACTGATGGAGAGTTTCTGAACTACTGGAGAGTTTCTGAACTACTGATGGAGAGTTTCTGAACTACTGATGGAGAGTTTCTGAACTACTGGAGAGTTTCTGAACTACTGATGGAGAGTTTCTGAACTACTGATGGAGAGTTTCTGAACTACTGATGGAGAGTTTCTGAACTACTGGAGAGTTTCTGAACTACTGATGGAGAGTTTCTGAACTACTGATGGAGAGTTTCTGAACTACTGATGGAGAGTTTCTGAACTACTGATGGAGAGTTTCTGAACTACTGATGGAGAGTTTCTGAACTACTGATGGAGAGTTTCTGAACTACTGATGGAGAGTTTCTGAACTGATGGAGAGTTTCTGAACTCTTTAAAGTTTCTGAACGGATTATGAAAAGAGAAGATCATGAACTGGCCTTAATGACGTCATCTAAAGGGTCCTGAACTGGTCGTTTCTTTGAAATGTTGTCTCGTTTTGTGAACGGACCTAAAGTTCAGATTAACAGCTGCTGTGCTGTTCAGAAGTCTTTTATATTAAAAGACTGAGGACATTATACATTTATTATATCTTTGTATGTATAACTATTCATTTATTCATGTATTTATTTATTTATTAACTTTAACCAGGATCGATTAGTTTATGAAGTCTGCATGACTGTAATCTGTTCAGACTGCAAAAGGTCTGTCGGCATTTTGTCTTGAAATCCTTATGTTCTTAAAACAAGTTGGTGGAGTGAAATTATTTTCAATGCAACAACTCGAATAAGAAAAATCTGCACTAAAATTAGTAAAATAACACTTGAAGAGTGTTGGGCATTAATTTAATGTTCTTTATTATGTTAACGAGCAGCTGTGCTGCATTAAGACGACATATTAAAGGTTAAAGACTACCAGAGAAAATTTTCATATTGAACGAATAAAAAAAAAATCCATTAATGGATAAACTACTGAAACTATTGAAGATGTATGACGGCCGGAAAGTGAAGCGACTGAACTGTGAACGTGTTGAGAAGATAAAAAGATCAAAGATTTTTTGGAGGTAAATGTGACTGAAAATGTGAAAGCAGTATTTTTATGAAGTACTAAAAATAAACTTAATGAACTAAAGTAAAATAACGTTTCTCTTGCTTTGTTGCAGCTGTTTTCTGTCTGGTGCAGAGCTCTGATCAAACCTGAATCATTTAAAAAAAAAAATTTAACAATTAGTTTTACAATTAACAATTAGTTTAACAATTAACAATAAATTTAACAATTAACAATTAACAATAAATTTAACAATTAACAATAAATTTAACAATTAACAATAAATTTAACAATTAACAATTAACAATAAATTTAACAATTAACAATAAATTTAACAATTAACAATTAGTTTAACAATTAACAATAAGTTTAATAATTAACACTTAGTTTAACAATTAACAATAAGTTTAACAATTAACAATAAGTTTAACAATTAACAATTAGTTTAACAATTAACAATTAGTTTAACAATTAACAATAAGTTTAACAATTAACAATTAACAATTAGTTTAACAATTAACAATTAGTTTAACAATTAACAATAGGTTTAGCAATTAACTATAGGTTTAAAAAATAAATATAGGTACAGTGACACTTCAGGTTTTTTAAGAAATTGAGATGAAAATTCTGCACTAAAATCAGTAAAATAACACTTGAAGAGTGTTGGGCATTAATTTAATGTTCTTTATTATGTTAACGAGCAGCTGTGCTGCATTAAGACGACATATTAAAGGTTAAAGACTACCAGAGAAAATGTTCATATTGAACGAATAAAAAAAAATCCATTAATGGATAAACTACTGAAACTATTGAAGATGTATGACGGCCGGAAAGTGAAACGACTGAACTGTGAACGTGTT
Organism: Sebastes fasciatus; assembly: GCF_043250625.1. Classification (NCBI taxonomy): domain Eukaryota; kingdom Metazoa; phylum Chordata; class Actinopteri; order Perciformes; family Sebastidae; genus Sebastes; species Sebastes fasciatus. Next base: position 206,161 of record NW_027428184.1, on the reverse strand, counting down.
GAGAAGATAAAAAGAGTAAATTAATGAGTGGAATATTTTTTGGAGGTAAATGTGACTGAAAATGTGAAAGCAGTATTTTTATGAAGTAACTAAAGAACTAAGAACTAAAAATAAACTTGATGAACTAAAGTAAAATAACGTTTCTCTTGCTTTGTTGCAGCTGTTTTCTGTCTGGTGCAGAGCTCTGTTTACAGAGAAATTACTCTGAACTGGTGTTCAGGAGTCAGAAGATAAACGGTTGGCAGGTCTGAGCACACTGATATATCACAGAACAGAGCGTATTACTGCAGTACTGAAAGACAGACGTCAGAGCTACTTTTAATGACTTTTAATGACTTCATATACTGCTGAATTACTAGTACTACACTGTACAGATACTTTAATACTAGTTAAACTACCAGTACTACACTGTACAGATACTTTAATACTAGTTAAACTACCAGTACTACACTGTACAGATACTTTGCTACTAGTTAAACTACCAGTACTACACTGTACAGATACTTTAATACTAGTTAAACTACCAGTACTACACTGTACAGATACTTTAATACTAGTTAAACTACCAGTACTACACTGTACAGATACTTTAATACTAGTTAAACTACCAGTACTACACTGTACAGATACTTTAATACTAGTTAAACTACCAGTACTACACTGTACAGATACTTTGCTACTAGTTAAACTACCAGTACTACACTGTACAGATACTTTAATACTAGTTAAACTACCAGTACTACACTGTACAGATACTTTAATACTAGTTAAACTACCAGTACTACACTGTAC
>NW_027428184.1:187869-195369 GCF_043250625.1 Sebastes fasciatus | reverse complement strand
TAGTTGTAGCAGTAGCAGTAGCAGTAGTAGCAGTAGCAGTAGTTGTAGCAGCAGTAGTAGTAGTAGTAGTAGCAGTAGCAGTAGCAGTAGTTGTAGCAGTAATTGTAGCAGTAGCAGTAGTTTGACATGGTTGGTACTGATGGATTCATCAGGTTTATAGTTTATTATGATAGCAGTATCTTCTCTCTAGCTTTAAAACTGAGCCGCTACAACCTAAAAATCACAAGTTGTGTAAATGCTTTAAAGAAGTTAGTGGCGTTAAAACGCTTCAGGGTTAACTTCACAGCTGTAACATGAACAGAACAGAAAACATTCAAACATGATGATTCTTTATTGATACTTTATATTAAACAAAGCTTTACATTTCACACATAAACCCCTTCAGGGCGATGCGGCAACGCTCTGTTATACATAGATAACAGAGCGCAGAACGCCGTGATTGACCAATCAGAATCGAGTATTCAACAAAGTCCTGTAATAAATATGAATAAGTTATATATAATATATATATCTACTCCAGAGTCTGTTCAGAGTCTGCAGAACGTTTCTCTCCATCGTCCATCAGCTGATGGAAGGAGTCCGCGTCGACACGCCTTCAGTGGCGAGCAGCGAGGTGGCCGAGAGCCCCGCCGCCGCACCGCCGTCTTTCCCCGGCTCAGCGAACGGGAACACTTCTCTGGTCAGTCGCGTCAGGAAACACGGCATCTCCTTCTTCCCCGCCAGCACGCCGCCGGTGGCCTGGAAGGTGTACGCCACGCTGTGGGCGAGGCGGGTCATCAGGCGGGTCAGCTCCAGGTTACGGTTACCGTCCTCCTTTAACAACGAGCAGAACGTCTGCAGGAAGACGGATCCCAGCGGGTGCATGAAGGCGCCGTAGCCTGAGGACAGGACGGAGACACAGACTGTTGTTGGACATGTCTTCTGGTTCTGAGCCTGAAGACAGAAACAGGCTTCTAACGGTAAAAGGTTCAGTCCACGTCAGGGACGCAGTAAACTTTAGTGATGTTTGACGTCCACTGACCAACAAAGAGTCTTTACAGAGCTGGACTCTGACTAGAGGAAGCTATCGTAGTTAGCTTTATTAGCTTTATTAGCTTATTGCACCACTTCTGCACTATAAACTGCTCCAGTAAAGAGCCGTCGGTTGAAGTCCGGTACGGTTAAACCCGTCAGAAGGTTTAGATAACTTCATTAACTCTTTATCGACTGAAGGACTCAACAACAGAAACTAATGGTTAAGTCACCTGTCCCCTCCTGAATCACTCCGGAGCTACGAGTCCTAGCTGGACATGTTTAGGCTCTGAGAGGATCCTCTACTGGGGGACTCAGCGTCCCAGTTCAGAGAGAGACCTTCTAACTGGGCTACCTGCTGGCGTGGCGTACATCACTGCCGTGTCCACAGGAACAGAGAGATGCTGAGAGAAGCTGCCCTCTTCTCTGGTGTCACCAGCTGAATCCACCTCCACGCCATCATCCAGACCAGGACCCCGACACGCCTGCAGAGACCACAACCAGACCTCATTAACCCCCCCCCTCTCCAGCATCATGCTCAGTGTGTGTTGGTGACGGTCTGACCTGGATGAGGAACACTTTGGCCTTCGTCTCCATGTAGTCGTTGTCAAAATATGAGAAGACACGTGACAGTTGGACGGGTTTCCCATCAGCCCCGAACACGCAGCCCTCGTCCCCGTGAGACGACAAGACGGACAGAAAACAGTCCTTCACGGGCCGCCGGCTCTCTGCACGAATACACAGTTATACACACATGAAGAGTTGTGGTTGTTGTGTGTTTCATATTCCAGCTCTGGACTTGTCAAACCTACGTTAAACACGTACCTTTGAGAAACAGCTCGTAGATCTCGTCGCTGCTGAGGTCGCTGTGGATGTCCACCTTGAAGCCCAGCTTGCTGAGGGTGCGGTGGAGTCTCTTGGCGTCCCGCTGGGCTCCAGGTCTCCTCGCCAGCCCCACGCCGTGGTCAAAGTGAGCCACAAACAGCAGCACCGCCCGGTTACACTCCCCCCGGTGGTCCACCAGTCCTCTCCACGGCATCATCCTTCTGCTTCTGCTTCCTCTGTGAGACTCGGCTGGTTGCTGTGTGGAAGGTAAAGTCTGTATGTCTCCGTTATGTCAGGCTGTAAACTTGCAGTCACACCTGTTTGACCATATATGCACTTCCTTCTGCCGGCTGTTACAGGACAAAAGATCACGAGCGCTTATGTCTCACAGCGTTACATAACTCACGTGCCGGGAAACACTGTGCAACGTCGTCCTAAGGTGTGTTAACACTCACCTGAGCATATAAACCTGGTTTACACAGTCATGACCGGTTTGAGGGGAGGAGGACATTAGAGGCTTCGTTTAAAGACCAGTGTTTGAGACATTTCAGGGATCTATTATCAGAAATATCATATTCATAACTATGTTTTCATTCACCAGCTGAAACTAAGACTGGTTGTGTTTCTGTAGTTTAGAACGAGTCCTTCATGTGTCCAGAGGGAGCTGGTCCTCTTCACGGAGTCCTCAGTGTTTCTATGGTAGCCCAGAACAGACAAACCAAACTCCGGCTCTAGAGAGAGTCTTTCACGTTTTTACTTTACCTGAAGGCCACCGTAGTTATCCGACACGTTGGTGAAACTGCGGTAACGTGGTACCGCCAGCCGCCGTCTGACTTCCTGTTGCTCCTAAAGTAGTGTTATTATGGTATGGATGACCTCTGAGCGAGGTGAACGGCGTTACCGCAGTTTTACACTCTTATAAAGGGAGGAGTGAGAGGAGGAGTACTCAGTTGGTTGCAATCTGCAACCACACCACTAGATGTCACCAAATCTTGCACACTGTACCTTTAAATGAAACAATAGATTCTATAGCCACGACTTCATCCCAATACGTCACATACCGCCGAGTTGTTACGCCTCTTGGCATCGCGCCCCTTGGTGTTGGAGTCAATCTTTAGGTTTAGGTAACAGAACCACTATAGTTCGGTTTAGGGAATAACTCCATGGTTTGGCTGTTACTGTTACTATGTTTGTACAGTGAAGATGAAACTGAACGTCGTGAACACGGGACATGAACGATCAGCTGATTGGAAAGTGAAAGTGAAACTCGGGACAGTAGCAGCAGTGTCCTGGATGAAAGCCTATCAGTATTAATCCTCCATCCTGAGAACACAGCAGACTGTTTACTCAAACCAACGCCCTCCTTTACTGAGAAACTGATTCAGTGGAAACAGGAAGTCTGCTGGAGCTCTGAGAGAGTTGCCACAATAAAAGTATGTGCATGTACATGCATGTATTTTATGTCCTCATTTTATATTGTAGCTTTTTACTGTTTGAGTTTTAGTTCTTGTGAAGTGTTCTGTTAACTTCAGCTCTGTCAGATGAACTCTTCAAACACATTTAAACCTCCCGTCAGGACGGAGGCACGTTGAACTGTGTCTCTACCGCAGGTTGTCTGTTGACTGCGTTACATTACTGCAAACACAACTAAAGCTCCCTACTTTTATTGTGAAAGTCAGATGCTTCCATCAGTACGTTTATGTATTCATGTGTCGGCTGCAGTTATTTTACTGATATTAAACGTTGTTAGAGATCAAACTGGCCAACAGTGAATACAGCAGTTTAACTATGAGATCATAATCCATCAGTCACATCCTGCCTGGGATCAATAGAGTTGATCTAATCTCTGTTATCTATTATTACGTTGTCTTATCTTCAGTTTGTTATGAAACAGATGAACTCGTGGACTTCTGTCTCAACCATCCAGTTACATCAAACACACACAAACGACACATCCCTGAGATCTTTATTTACTATCAATATGAATAGTTTACTAATATTGATATCATGGAGGGCAAAACAAACAAACAAAGAGCAGATATAGAATTATTAGAGTTTGGAGCTATGGTGGATACGCTAACATCTTCATGGCTGAATGGGAAACCTCAGCTTTAACAAACCCCGACACTATTCTAGGTTTCTAGATGACATCTGGGGAGCGTGGCCTCACTCCAGAGAGGATCCTGATGGATCCTGATGGATCCAGAACACCTCCATCAGACTGAACCTCCTATGAGCCGGATCTCTGTGGACTTCAGAATATGTAGTTAACAAGAAGACTTTGGCCACCAGAGGGCGCTCTACTGAAGGTCTGTCCTTAGAGAACCTTTTATATAATACTAGTTGATAATAAAACAACAAATGTTGGTCAGCACATCAGACATTCAAAAATATTATTCTAATTCAATATTCTGTTGCATCATTTAAATATATTATTTCTGTCTGGAGAGTTCTTCCTGAACAGAAAGACAAGAAAAACATGCAACTGAAATCTTTTTATTCTTTTCCAGAAATCTTATCGTCATATTATCTGTTTTATAATAATATAATACAATACAATACAATACAATACAATACAATATAATATAATACAATACAATACAATACAATACAATATAATATAATATAATACAATACAATACAATACAATACAATACAATACAATACAATACAATACAATACAATACAATACAATACAATACAATACAATATAATATAATATAATACAATACAATACAATACAATACAATACAATACAATACAATACAATACAATACAATACAATACAATACAATACAATACAATACAATACAATACAATATAATACAATACAATACAATATAATACAATACAATACAATACAATACAATATAATATAATAACATTCATTCATAATAACTCACCGCTGTTTTTTCCCCCCATAGTTTTCTTCTATGCCTCTTCTTCTTCGTTGGTTAATCACCTGGACGGTCCAGAACCAGAGTCGGCAGCGACCTCCAGTCAATCTGGTTTATTCAGAAAGCACATTTATAACATTTAAAAACGACCCACGTTGACTAAAGCAGCGAGCTAGAATCACACATCACAGTTACACCAACAGAAACATCAACGTACACAACATATAGACACAATATTATAGATATAGATATATAGATATAGATATAGATATATAGATATGACTTTAGAGGTCGGCCTGTGAGTCCTATAGAGTCCAGTAGGGGTCAGCACTTCACCACAGAAGAAGTCACATCTTTATGATCAGCTTCCATAAAACATCTCCGACTGAAAACACGGTGAAGACGAACGACTCTTCTTTCATTTAAATCTCTGCTTCACTGCAATAATAAACTGAATATTATCATTAATAGTTATATTGTGTATTCAGTGGAATAAATGAATCCAAAGAAACAACTTTAAATATTCTAATATGATGTTAAATCAATCTATTTAGCTCATTTTTCTCTACTGATGTCTGTTGTTGTTGCATCATCTTTATTATGTGGAGCAAACTGCACCGAGAACCCTCAGACCGATCGGTGCTTCTGAGTCTGGTAAGATTAGTTTTTAGGGCTTTTATTGCCGTGATTAGAGCAGCAGGAGAATGACAGGAAAGGGTCACGGCTCAGACTCAAACCCGGGCTGCTGCCAAGGACTCCGCCTGTACCTGGAACGCACGCTCTACCAGGTGAGCTAGAGGTCGCCCCAGGTTTAGAGTCTCTTTGTGGTCATTTGATTGACCTTTTCATCAGTAAACGTGTGACCTCTCGCTGCAGGTCAGCTCTGATAAACATCAGTCCTGACAGATGTTAACACAGCTGGTAGGATGATTTTATTCCTGAGGTTGGAGCAGGTAAGGTCAGTCTGAAGGGGGTCATAATCTGAGCAGCAGCAGTCTTAGCTTTCTGTTTCTGTCTCAACTTGTTGTGGACTTTCCATTTCTTCATTGTAAAGAGCAGGAAGAGTCCTTTTAAGGGCTTGGTAGTCGGGGAAGTCACGGTGGTGGGCGTAACTGAGCGGTTATAAAAGCGTCTGTGCTTCAGAGCTCAGCCTCAATAACCACATAAAGACTGATGGATTCTGATGGCAGGATGCTGCAACTAATCTGGACCTTCCTCCTGGGACATTCGTCCCTCCTGCTCTCACCTGTCTTCCCCATCCTCTTCTCCCTCACTGTGTACCTGTCCTGCTGCCTGCCCTTCCTGCTGCTGGACCTGCTGTCCTCCAGGTGGGCCCTGGTGCGCAGTTACAAGCTGCAGCCTCAGAGCTCCGTCAGCTGGGCCTCAGTGCGGAGCTGCCTGGCTCTGACGCTTTACAACCACGTGGTGTTCATCTTCCCGCTGACCGTGATGCACTGGTACCTGAGGCCCGTCTACCTGCCCCAGGAGGCCCCGTCCTTGACCCGCCTGCTGGCCCAGGTGCTGGTCTGCCTGCTGCTCTTCGACTTCCAGAGCTTCATCTGGCACCTGCTGCACCACAAGGTGCCCTGGCTCTACCGCAACTTCCACAAGGTGCGTGCCTGAACCACGACTCACCTGAGTGGGTTTCTACATCTGATTAACAATTAGTTTAACAATTAACAATTAGTTTAACAATTAACAATTAGTTTAACAATTAACAATTAATAATTAACAATTAGTTTAATAATGAAAAAAACAAACAAAACTTTAAATATAATAAATAAATTATCCAGTAATTTTAATTCTTGTTTCTATAGTTTTCTGTTTTGTTTTTCTGACATTTATTTCATGAAAAATCCTAAAACAAATCTCGTCCTCCAGGTGCACCATACCTACACTTCCACCTCCGCCCTCACCACGGAGCACTCCGGCGCCTGGGAGACTCTCAGCCTGGGCTTCTTTGCCGCTGCCAACCCGGTTCTGCTGGGCTGCCACCCGCTCACCGAGCTTACCTTTTTCCTGCTCAACATCTGGCTGTCGGTGGAGGACCACTGCGGCTACGACCTGCCCTGGGCCACCCACCGCCTGGTGCCGCTGGGGCTGTACGGTGGCGCCCGCCACCACGACCTCCACCACCTCAAGTCCAAGGGCAACTACGCCCCTTACTTCACCCACTGGGACCGGCTGGCCGGGACTCTGTACACTCAAGACTGAACTACTGATGGAGAGTTTCTGAACTGATGGAGAGTTTCTGATCTGAAGGAGAGTTTCTGAACTACTGATGGAGAGTTTCTGAACTACTGGAGAGTTTCTGAACTACTGGAGAGTTTCTGAACTACTGATGGAGAGTTTCTGAACTACTGGAGAGTTTCTGAACTACTGGAGAGTTTCTGAACTACTGATGGAGAGTTTCTGAACTACTGGAGAGTTTCTGAACTACTGGAGAGTTTCTGAACTACTGGAGAGTTTCTGAACTACTGATGGAGAGTTTCTGAACTACTGGAGAGTTTCTGAACTACTGGAGAGTTTCTGAACTACTGATGGAGAGTTTCTGAACTACTGATGGAGAGTTTCTGAACTACTGATGGAGAGTTTCTGAACTACTGATGGAGAGTTTCTGAACTACTGATGGAGAGTTTCTGAACTACTGATGGAGAGTTTCTGAACTACTGATGGAGAGTTTCTGAACTACTGATGGAGAGTTTCTGAACTCTTTAAAGTTTCTGAACGGATTATGAAAAGAGAAGATCATGAACTGGCCTTAATG
>NW_027428184.1:177869-180369 GCF_043250625.1 Sebastes fasciatus | reverse complement strand
AACACAGGACATTTAGATCTGTAGCTTTACCCCACTGTTAGCGTTAGCCTCCAGCTAATGTTAGCCTATTGCTAGCGTTAGCCTCCAGTCTTTCCTTTGGTTAGCCTCCAGCTAATGTTAGCCTATTGCCAGCGTTAGCCTCCAGTCTTTCCTTTGGTTAGCCTCCAGCTAATGTTAGCCTATTGCTAGCGTTAGCCTCCAGTCTTTCCTTTGGTTAGCCTCCAGCTAATGTTAGCCTATTGCTAGCGTTAGCCTCCAGTCTTTCCTTTGGTTAGCCTCCAGCTAATGTTAGCCTATTGCTAGCGTTAGCCTCCAGTCTTTCCTTTGGTTAGCCTCCAGCTAATGTTAGCCTATTGCTAGCGTTAGCCTCCAGTCTTTCCTTTGGTTAGCCTCCAGCTAATGTTAGCCTATTGCTAGCGTTAGCCTCCAGTCTTTCCTTTGGTTAGCCTCCAGCTAATGTTAGCCTATTGTTAGCGTTAGACTCCAGTCTTTCCTTTGGTTAGCCTCCAGCTAATGTTAGCCTATTGCTAGCGTTATCCTCCAGTCTTTCCTTTGGTTAGCCTCCAGCTAATGTTAGCCTATTGTTAGCGTTAGCCTCCAGTCTTTCCTTTGGTTAGCCTCCAGCTAATGTTAGCCTATTGCTAGCGTTAGCCTCCAGTCTTTCCTTTGGTTAGCCTCCAGCTAATGTTAGCCTATTGCTAGCGTTAGCCTCCAGTCTTTTCTTTGGTTAGCCTCCAGCTAATGTTAGCCTATTGCTAGCGTTAGCCTCCAGTCTTTCCTTTGGTTAGCCTCCAGCTAATGTTAGCCTATTGCTAGCGTTAGCCTCCAGTCTTTCCTTTGGTTAGCCTCCAGCTAATGTTAGCCTATTGCTAGCGTTAGCCTCCAGTCTTTCCTTTGGTTAGCCTCCAGCTAATGTTAGCCTATTGCTAGCGTTATCCTCCAGTCTTTCCTTTGGTTAGCCTCCAGCTAATGTTAGCCTATTGCTAGCGTTAGCCTCCAGTCTTTCCTTTGGTTAGCCTCCAGCTAACACCTGCTAGCGTTAGCTTCCAGTCTTTGCTTTGGTTAGCCTCCAGCTAACAGCGTGACCTCATCATGACGTCAGCCCTTAAAGAGTCTATAATCACATAACGCTCGTGGGTGGAAAAACACATTTTGTCAAGTCACACTTTATTTGAATGGTTTTCTCTGATTGATGTTGAAATCAGGAAACCAGTGATTCATTCTTTGTGTACTTTCTGGGATGCTGACATTTACAAACCTCTGATTACTGACTGACTGGCATCCCATCATTAGGATGATGTAACAGATGTACTGTATGTCCTCATAACATGAGTAATACGCACCCAAACACACACACTGTCCATCGCTTTAGAGGACTTTACATTGACTTACATTAATGTCCTGGAGACAAGTCTTCGCCCTAAAATGTAATGATTTATGGGGATGTGCATTTTGTCCCCAAAAGGAAGGCAAGTCCCCACAGTGTGACTGAGTCAACAGATGTGTGTCTCCACAGTGGGACTGAGTCAACAGATGTGTGTCCCCACAGTGGGACTGAATCAACAGATGTGTGTCCCCACAGTGGGACTGAATCAACAGATGTGTGTCCCCACAGTGGGACTGAGTAAACAGATGTGTGTCTTCACAGTGGGACAGTGTAAACAGATGTGTGGTACACAGTGTTCCAGAGGTGTTAGAGTGACTCACCTGACAGGTATTTTTCTCCCAGCAGCCACTGCTGCAGCTCAACGTGACTCATCGCGGGTTGAGTCAGAAACAGGAAGTCTTCGGAGGGAATCCCAGTTTATCCAAAATAAAAGCTCAAACCAGTGAAGTGGAGCAGAGCGAGGAGACGAGGAGACAGGAAGTGAGGCGGTACTGGAGGAGACGAGGGGACGAGGAGACAGGAAGTGAGTCAGGCTGAGTTCACTTCTCTGGAATGAAGATAAAGGTCAAACATCTGGACGGGAAAACCCCTGGAAAAGGATGAAAGCTCTGGGAGGAACCACAGAGATCCGTCTGCTCACAGCACACATACTCAGTAGTACTATCAGAATACTCAGTAGTACTACATAAAAACAGAAATACTCAGTAGTACTACATGAAAACAGGAATACTCAGTAGTACTACATGAAAACAGGAATACTCAGTAGTACTACATGAAAACAGGAATACTCAGTAGTACTACATGAAAACAGGAATACTCAGTAGTACTACATGAAAACAGGAATACTCAGTAGTACTACATAAAAACAGAAATACTCAGTAGTACTACATGAAAACAGGAATACTCAGTAGTACTACATGAAAACAGGAATACTCAGTAGTACTACATGAAAACAGGAATACTCAGTAGTACTACATGAAAACAGGAATACTCAGTAATACTACATGAAAACATCAGAAATACTCAGTAGTACTACATGAAAACAGGAATACTCAGTAATACTACATGAAAACATCAGGAATACTCAGTAGTACTACATGAAAACAGAAATAC
>NW_027428184.1:157869-160369 GCF_043250625.1 Sebastes fasciatus | reverse complement strand
ATAATATAACATAATAAAAATGTAATATATTATAATATAATAAAATATCATGTAATATAATATAATATAATATAATGTAATATAATATAATATAATATAATGTAATATAATATAATATAATATAATAAAATGTAATATAATATAATATATGTACATGTAATCAATCTGCTTCACTGACTATGGAGGATGGAACCTGCCAAAATCAAAACCAATAAATTAATTAATTAATTAATAAATCATTAAATCCTACGATGGAGAGAGCGGGCTCGGCGGCGTGTCCGATGTCCAATGTCGCTGTGCGGCTATCGGTATTGATAGAGAACCTTTAACGGGTACTATTGTACTTTTACTTCAGTGAGATTTTCAATGCAGTACTTTTACTGTAACAGAGTACTTCTACACTGTGGTGTTAGTACTTCTACTGTAACAGAGTATTTCTACACTGTGGTGTTAGTACTTCTACTGTAACAGAGTATTTCTACACTGTGGTGTTAGTACTTCTACTGTAACAGAGTATTTCTACACTGTAGTGTTAGTACTTTTACTGCAGTAAAATATCACAGTACTTCCTCCAGCTCTGGTCTCCTGTTACCATAAACAGAGAAAAGGCAGAAAACACACACACACACACACACACACATTCCTGAGCTGGTTGTGTGTTGATGTTCGTCGACCAATCAGAATCATTCTCATCGTCTGTGAGGAGTCCAGCTGTTTCACCATGTTAGGTCAGAGTCCAGAGAGAGTGTGTGTGTGTGTGTGTGTATGTGTGTGTGTGTGTGTGTGTGTGTGCGTGAGTGTGTGTCTTCACCTCCATACTGAAGGAAAAATCTGACTGGGAATCATAAAACTACATAGTATAATGTACTATATATTTTATATATTATATATAATGAACTGTATATTTATATATTATATATAATGAACTGTATATTTTATATATTATATATAATGAACTGTATATTTATATATAATGTACTATATATTTTATATATTATATATAATGAACTGTATATTTATATATTATATATAATGAACTGTATATTTTATATATTATATATAATGAACTGTATATTTATATATTATATATAATGAACTGTATATTTATATATTATATATAATGAACTGTATATTTATATATAATGTACTATATATTTTATATATTATATATAATGAACTGTATATTTATATATTATATATAATGAACTGTATGTTATATATTATATATAATGAACTGTATATGTTATATATTATATATAATGAACTGTATATTTATATATTATATATAATGAACTGTATATTTATATATTATATATAATGAACTGTATATTTATATATTATATATAATGAACTGTATATTTATATATAATGTACTATATATTTTATATATTATATATAATGAACTGTATATTTATATATTATATATAATGAACTGTATATTTATATATAATGTACTATATATTTTATATATTATATATAATGAACTGTATATTTATATATTATATATAATGAACTGTATATTTATATATAATGTACTATATATTTTATATATTATATATAATGAACTGTATATTTATATATTATATATAATGAACTGTATATTTATATATTATATATAATGAACTGTATATTTATATATAATGTACTATATATTTTATATATTATATATAATGAACTGTATATTTATATATTATATATAATGAACTGTATATTTATATATAATGTACTATATATTTTATATATTATATATAATGAACTGTATATTTATATATTATATATAATGAACTGTATATTTATATATAATGTACTATATATTTTATATATTATATATAATGAACTGTATATTTATATATTATATATAATGAACTGTATATTTTATATATTATATATAATGTACTATATATTTTATGTATTATATATAATGAACTGTATATTTATATATTATATATAATGAACTGTATATGTTATATATTATATATAATGAACTGTATATGTTATATATTATATATAATGAACTGTATATTTATATATTATATATAATGAACTGTATATTTTATATATTATATATAATGAACTGTATATTTATATATTATATATAATGAACTGTATATTTATATATAATGTACTATATATTTTATATATTATATATAATGAACTGTATATTTATATATTATATATAATGAACTGTATATGTTATATATTATATATAATGAACTGTATATGTTATATATTATATATTATATATAATGAACTGTATATTTATATATTATATATAATGAACTGTATATTTAATATATTATATATAATGTACTGTATATTTATATATTATATATAATGAACTGTATATTTAATATATTATATATAATGTACTGTATATTTATATATTATATATAATGAACTGTATATTTATATATTATATATAAAGAACTGTATATTTATATATAATGTACTGTATATTTTATATATTATATATAATGTACTATATATTTTATATATTATA
>NW_027428184.1:127869-152869 GCF_043250625.1 Sebastes fasciatus | reverse complement strand
GGAGAGGAGGAGGAGGCCCAGGCCATGTTTGGGATGGAGGGATGGATGGAGGAGGTGGAGGGTTGATAAACTCAGTCTCAGCTCTTCAGTCTCTCACTTCTGTCCTGTCCCCCCCACGTCCACGTCCACATCCCAGCAGGCCCTGCACCGCCACGGTAAGACCTCCTGAACCTCCTCTACATCTCCTCTACACCTCCTCTACACCTCCTCTACACCTCCTCTACATCTCCTCTACACCTCCTCTACATCTCCTCTACACCTCCTCTACACCTCCTCTACATCTCCTCTACACCTCCTCTACATCTCCTCTACACCTCCTCTACACCTCCTCTACATCTCCTCTACACCTCCTCTACACCTCCTCTACACCTCCTCTACATCTCCTCTACATCTCCTCTACACCTCCTCTACACCTCCTCTACACCTCCTCTACACCTCCTCTACATCTCCTCTACACCTCCTCTACACCTCCTCTACATCTCCTCTACACCTCCTCTACATCTCCTCTACACCTCCTCTACACCTCCTCTACATCTCCTCTACACCTCCTCTACACCTCCTCTACATCTCCTCTACACCTCCTCTACACCTCCTCTACATCTCCTCTACACCTCCTCTACATCTCCTCTACATCTCCTCTACACCTCCTCTACATCTCCTCTACATCTCCTCTACACCTCCTCTACATCTCCTCTACATCTCCTCTACACCTCCTCTACATCTCCTCTACACCTGCTCTACATCTCCTCTACATCTCCTCCATCACCTCCTCATCACCTCCTCTACACCTCCTCCTCTCTGCTCCTCTTCACACTGTTAATGTGACTAAACGTCTTCTTCAGTCTCCTCCATTATCTTATCTGATCCTCCTGCCTCACCTCCTCCTCCTCTCCTCATCTCTTCATCTCCACATCACCTCCTCCTCCTCTCCTCATCTCTTCATCTCCACATCACCTCCTCTCCTCTCTCACCTCTTCATCTCCTTTTTTCTGCTCCTCCCTTCAGAGTTTAGACGGAGGAACTTAAACCTCCTAAAATCTGCTCCTGAACCTCCTTTCACCTCCTCCTTAAAGACCTCCTTTTACCTCCTTTCACCTCCTCCTTAAAGACCTCCTTTTACCTCCTTTCACCTCCTCCTTAAAGACCTCCTTTCACCTCCTCCTTAAAGACCTCCTTTTACCTCCTTTCACCTCCTCCTTAAAGACCTCCTTTCACCGCCTTTCACCTCCTCCTTAAAGACCTCCTTTTACCTCCTTTCACCTCCTCCTTAAAGACCTCCTTTCACCTCCTCCTTAAAGACCTCCTTTTACCTCCTTTCACCTCCTCCTTAAAGACCTCCTTTCACCTCCTTTCACCTCCTCCTTAAAGACCTCCTTTTACCTCCTTTCACCTCCTCCTTAAAGACCTCCTTTTACCTCCTTTCACCTCCTCCTTAAAGACCTCCTTTTACCTCCTTTCACCTCCTCCTTAAAGACCTCCTTTCACCGCCTTTCACCTCCTCCTTAAAGACCTCCTTTCACCTCCTTTCACCTCCTCCTTAAAGACCTCCTTTTACCTCCTTTCACCTCCTCCTTAAAGACCTCCTTTTACCTCCTTTCACCTCCTCCTTAAAGACCTCCTTTCACCTCCTCCTTAAAGACCTCCTTTTACCTCCTTTCACCTCCTCCTTAAAGACCTCCTTTCACCGCCTTTCACCTCCTCCTTAAAGACCTCCTTTTACCTCCTTTCACCTCCTCCTTAAAGACCTCCTTTCACCTCCTCCTTAAAGACCTCCTTTTACCTCCTTTCACCTCCTCCTTAAAGACCTCCTTTTACCTCCTTTCACCTCCTCCTTAAAGACCTCCTTTTACCTCCTTTCACCTCCTCCTTAAAGACCTCCTTTTACCTCCTTTCACCTCCTCCTTAAAGACCTCCTTTCACCTCCTCCTTAAAGACCTCCTTTTACCTCCTTTCACCTCCTCCTTAAAGACCTCCTTTCACCTCCTCCTTAAAGACCTCCTTTTACCTCCTTTCACCTCCTCCTTAAAGACCTCCTTTTACCTCCTTTCACCTCCTCCTTAAAGACCTCCTTTCACCGCCTTTCACCTCCTCCTTAAAGACCTCCTTTCACCTCCTTTCACCTCCTCCTTAAAGACCTCCTTTCACCTCCTTTCACCTCCTCCTTAAAGACCTCCTTTCACCTCCTTTCACCTCCTCCTTAAAGACCTCCTTTCACCTCCTTTCACCTCCTCCTTAAAGACCTCCTTTCACCTCCTCCTTAAAGACCTCCTTAAAGACCTCCTGAACCTCCCTTCCTCTCCTCCTCCTCACACATCTCTTCCTCCTTCCATCTCCTCCTTCACCTCCTCTCTCCTCCCTCCTCTCCCCCTGTGTTGCAGCTGCTGAACAGAACAGCATCCCACCAGACTCCATTCATATGTTGTGTGTTTGTAGTGTTGGTGTCTGGCTGCTGTTGAGGAGAGTCACAGTTAGTTTGGTGCTTCAGATTCAGTGTGAAGCTGCTGTAGGAAACAGGAGGTGTGACTCTGACTGAGTAACCTGGTCTCTGAGTGAAGCTGCTGATGGTTTCAGGCTCTGGTGGTGTTCTGGAGAGTGAGTGTTAAACGTGATGATATCTGAGTGAGGTTTGGTTGAATCTGGAGGTGTTGAGGTGTGTTTGATTTCTGTCTCCTGGTGCTGAGTCCAAGCTGTCGTTACCTTCTCCACATGTCCTCATTAGGACACTCAGCTCTGACATCTAGTTTCCTTTTCAAACTACGGAAGCTCAGAGGGACACGTTGATTCATTTAATAGATTTCATGTTTATACGTCGATTATCTCCAGATAAAACTCGTAGTTCTTGTGGAGCTCATGTTTAATTTATTTAATAATTATTATGAATCATGATTTCATTATTTAATTAAATTCTTGAACTTGGAAATAAGAGCTTTCAACCACATGTCATGGTCTTCATCAGCAGATCACTGATGGTTGTGATGTCATAGTTTGGTTCTGCTCACATATGATCAGTTATTGATAACGTCGCGTCTGTTCTCTGATCAATAGCTGCTGATGTCACTATAACAGGGTTAAAAAAACACTTTCATTTACAGATAATCCAGCTGTAATTAATAATGCTGCTGTATAAACACAATGTATGCAAAGAAACAGAAGTAAATAATTAAATTAAATGAGAATATAAGAAATATGTACAAATTATGAGTTATTGACCCCAAAGAACAAGAACAGCCTGACCCTCAGTTTAAAAAGATGCTCTGATGTCCTCAGAGGACACAAACGTCTTCTTCCTAAAACTGTTATAAAAATATGATTTATTAATATTACACGGCTTTGTTGAATACTTGATTCTGATTGGTCAGTCACGGCTACAGTTCTACAGTCCTATAAAAGACCGTTGCTACGTATAAAAGACTGTTGCTACGTATAGCAGACCGTTGCTACGTATAGCAGACCGTTGCTACGTATAGCAGACCGTTGCTACGTATAGCAGACTGTTGCTACGTATAGCAGACCGTTGCTACGTATAGCAGACCGTTGCTACATATAGCAGACCGTTGCTACGTATAACAGACCGTTGCTACGTATAAC
Source organism: Sebastes fasciatus (assembly GCF_043250625.1). Taxonomy (NCBI): domain Eukaryota; kingdom Metazoa; phylum Chordata; class Actinopteri; order Perciformes; family Sebastidae; genus Sebastes; species Sebastes fasciatus. The sequence continues at coordinate 149,281 of NW_027428184.1, read as the reverse complement.
AGATCGTTGCTATGGACACAGTTGTGATGTCGGACTCTGGAGGAGCGTTTTTGTGTCAGATTATTGATTTCTTCAGTCAGTAGCTGTGTAATAAGCTGAATAGGGTCGTCCTGAATCGTCCTGATCCTGAGCCGTACATTATCCCTGATGTTACGGTATCAAATACCGTCATTTGGTTAGCGCCCCTCTGCAGCATCAGCACCGACGTACGGAGGCACCCTTTAGCAATAGTATGTGACTAACCAGGCTTTCAACTAACTCCAATATAACCCCCCCCCCCCACGGTGTTATTCAACAGTCTGAGCAGTGACATAGTATTAATAGCGTGAGAGTCCATTCAGGGCGGGAGGGAGGGGAGGTGGACGGGTCAAAAAAATACAACTTTCAATCAGGAGATCGCATATTGGTGCCCCGTGTGAGGCTAAACTAATGTTGACTTATTTTGTCACGTCAGTCGCTAGTAAGCAAAATTAACATCAACCACGACCGTTTCCTAACCCTTACTAAGTGGTTGGTTGCCTAAACCTAACTTCCTGTGAAGTTTATTTTGAAAGGACTCTATACATGTAGCGAGGGTATATTGACACGCCGTCCCCGGTCTGTCCAACAGTAACGCTAGAGGGGAACCCCGTGGGTCGTTCTCTGAAACCGATGCTGACCAAGCGACGGTACGTGACGAGTTGATCAATGATTTTGATGCAGCGTTCCATAAAACAGCAGTGAAGCCCCCTAGTGGACGCCAGGAGAACAGCAGGTATCTGCTCCATACGGTAGAAAACGGCTCCATCTGGTGTTAAATAATATAAATTTTAATGTTAAAGCCAAGCAGACAGAACTGAGGGCACAGCGAACCCAGAGAAGCAGACAGAACTGAGGGCACAGCGAACCCAGAGAAGCAGACAGAACTGAGGGCACAGTGAACCCAGAGAAGCAGACAGAACTGAGGGCACAGTGAACCCAGAGGCTCCTGCAGGCAGAGCAGAGAAATATTTGACTCCCAAATTGAATGACTAAATATGGTCAAAAGACCCGTCTGTCTCACTGAGAGAGAGACAAGACAGAGACAGACAAGACAGAGACAGAGGGAGAGACAGGTACAGTAGAGAGACAGACAAGTCAGAGAGAGAGAGAGAGAGAGACAGGTGAGAGAAACAGAGAGACAGAGACAGAGGACCAAACCCAGTCAGAACTCAGCTTCATGCCCTAATTAGGAAGTTTTCCCAGAGTGCTTTGTTGTTGGGGTGGGGGGGGGTGATGATGTCATGTGGAAACCTCACAACTCCAATTTTGGTGATGTGGAGGATCAGATGAAGTTTTCTGTCTGCAGGACTGATATCTAACATGGTGTTTATGTCATTTATACTACTACTACTGTACAGTAGTACATTTACTACTATACGACTGTACTACTGTACTACTGTAGTACTGTAGTACTGTACCTGTACTACTGTACCTGTACTACAGTAGTACTGTAGTTCTGTAGTACTGTACTACTGTAGTACTGTACCTGTACTACTGTACCTGTACTACAGAAGTACTGTAGTTCTGTAGTACTGTAGTACTGTAGTACTGTACCTGTACCTGTACCTGTACCTGTACCTGTACCTGTACTACCCCCTCATTCAGACTCCGTCTAAGAACACGTTACTGCAGCAGCTGATCAATAGTCCATGTTGGTCATAGATGTTCCTTGTCCCTGATGACGGGCCTGGAGGCTAACTGGTTGTGGAGGCTAACTGGTTGTGGAGGCTAACTGGTTGTGGAGGCTAACTGGTGGTGGAGGCTAACTGGTTGTGGAGGCTAACTGGTGGTGGAGGCTAACTGGTTGTGGAGGCTAACTGGTGGTGGAGGCTAACTGGTGGTGGAGGCTAACTAATGGTGGAGGCTAACTGGTTGTGGAGGCTAACTGGTGGTGGAGGCTAACTGGTGGTGGAGGCTAACTGGTTGTGGAAGCTAACTGGTGGTGGAGGCTAACTGGTGGTGGAGGCTAACTGGTGGTGGAAGCTAACTGGTGGTGGAGGCTAACTGGTGGTGGAGGCTGTTTATGAATGTGGAATTTATATATGTTTGGAAAATGTGAATGTTATTAGTGTAACACAAATATGATGTAGTATATAGTATGTATGTGATAAATGTAATGGGCTTGATTTAGGACCCCAGGAAGACTAGCTGGTCCAACGGTATCAGCTAATGGGGGTCCTTTTTAAATCAATCAATAAAGTACTTCAACGTTGTTCCAGTGACCTCCAGAACAACTCCACAAGGTCTCCTAATGTTCCTGTCTGTCTTCATCAATAATCAATAATCAATAATCATGCCCCCCCTTCTCCCTCAGTGTAAGTCGTCGTCGTAGTGTCTTCGTGGTCTTCGTGGTCTTCGCCGCCCCCCCACAGCGCCCCCTGCAGTCATGTGTGACGATGAGGAGAGCACCGCTCTGGTCTGTGATAACGGATCAGGTCTCTGTAAGGCCGGGTTCGCCGGAGACGACGCCCCCAGAGCCGTCTTCCCCTCCATCGTAGGACGGCCCCGCCACCAGGTGACCGCCCATTGGTCCACACCCAGGACGGCTAATGCTAATGCTAATGCTAACACTGCTGCCACAGTACAGCTACTGGAGAGGACGCTGTGATTGGTTCCCCACTGACCCGTCTCTCTGTCTGTCTCTCTGTCTGTCCCTCAGGGGGTGATGGTGGGTATGGGACAGAAGGACAGCTACGTTGGAGACGAGGCTCAGAGTAAAAGAGGAATTCTGACCCTGAAGTATCCCATCGAACACGGAATCATCACCAACTGGGACGACATGGAGAAGGTCTCCCATATACACATATTAATACACACATGATTATTATTGATCCTGATGAGCAATGATCCTGATCAATGATCCTGATCACATGATCTTCTGCTCTGTGATTGGTCAGATCTGGCATCACTCGTTCTACAACGAGCTCCGAGTCGCTCCAGAAGAACATCCCACTCTGCTGACTGAAGCTCCACTCAACCCCAAAGCCAACCGGGAGAAGATGACCCAGGTACTACAGATAGTACTACAGATAGTACTACAGATAGTACTACAGATAGTACTACAGATAGTACTGCTGATAGTACTACAGATAGTACTGCTGATAGTACTACAGATAGTACTACAGATAGTACTGCTGATAGTACTACAGATAGTACTACAGATAGTACTACAGATAGTACTACAGATAGTACTGCTGATAGTACTACAGATAGTACTACAGATAGTACTGCTGATAGTACTACAGATAGTACTACAGATAGTACTACAGATAGTACTACAGATAGTACTGCTGATAGTACTACAGATAGTACTACAGATAGTACTACAGATAGTACTACAGATAGTACTGCTGATAGTACTACAGATAGTACTACAGATAGTACTACAGATAGTACTGCTGATAGTACTACAGATAGTACTGCTGATAGTACTACAGATAGTACTGCTGATAGTACTGCTGATAGTACTACAGATAGTACTACAGATAGTACTGCTGATAGTACTACAGATAGTACTGCTGATAGTACTACAGATAGTACTGCTGATAGTACTACAGATAGTACTGCTGATAGTACTACAGATAGTACTGCTGATAGTACTGCTGATAGTACTACAGATAGTACTACAGATAGTACTACAGATAGTACTACAGATAGTACTGCTGATAGTACTACAGATAGTACTACAGATAGTACTGCTGATAGTACTACAGATAGTACTACAGATAGTACTGCTGATAGTACTACAGATAGTACTACAGATAGTACTGCTGATAGTACTACAGATAGTACTACAGATAGTACTACAGATAGTACTACAGATAGTACTGCTGATAGTACTACAGATAGTACTACAGATAGTACTACAGATAGTACTACAGATAGTACTGCTGATAGTACTACAGATAGTACTACAGATAGTACTGCTGATAGTACTACAGATAGTACTACAGATAGTACTACAGATAGTACTGCTGATAGTACTACAGATAGTACTACAGATAGTACTGCTGATAGTACTACAGATAGTACTACAGATAGTACTGCTGATAGTACTACAGATAGTACTACAGATAGTACTGCAGATAGTACTACAGATAGTACTGCTGATAGTACTACAGATAGTACTGCTGATAGTACTACAGATAGTACTACAGATAGTACTACTGATAGTACTACAGATAGTACTACAGATAGTACTGCTGATAGTACTACAGATAGTACTACAGATAGTACTGCTGATAGTACTACAGATAGTACTACAGATAGTACTACTGATAGTACTGCTGATAGTACTGCTGATAGTACTACAGATAGTACTACTGATAGTACTACTGATAGTACTGCTGATAGTACTACAGATAGTACTGCTGATAGTACTACAGATAGTACTACAGATAGTACTGCTGATAGTACTGCTGATAGTACTACAGATAGTACTACAGATAGTACTGCTGATAGTACTGCTGATAGTACTACAGATAGTACTACTGATAGTACTACTGATAGTACTACAGATAGTACTACAGATAGTACTACTGATAGTACTGCTGATAGTACTGCTGATAGTACTACAGATAGTACTACTGATAGTACTACTGATAGTACTGCTGATAGTACTACTGATAGTACTACAGATAGTACTGCTGATAGTACTACAGATAGTACTACAGATAGTACTGCTGATGGTACTACTGATAGTACTACTGATAGTACTACAGATAGTACTACTGATGGTACTACTGATAGTACTACTGATAGTACTACAGATAGTACTACTGATGGTACTACTGATAGTACTACTGATAGTACTACTGATAGTACTACAGATAGTACTACTGATGGTACTACTGATAGTACTACTGATAGTACTACTGATAGTACTACAGATAGTACTACTGATGGTACTACTGATAGTACTACTGATAGTACTACTGATAGTACTACAGATAGTACTACTGATAGTACTACAGATAGTACTACTGATGGTACTACTGATAGTACTACTGATAGTACTACTGATAGTACTACAGATAGTACTACTGATGGTACTACTGATAGTACTACTGATGGTACTACTGATAGTACTACTGATAGTACTACTGATAGTACTACAGATAGTACTACTGATAGTACTACAGATAGTACTACTGATGGTACTACTGATAGTACTACTGATAGTACTACTGATAGTACTACAGATAGTACTACTGATGGTACTACTGATAGTACTACTGATGGTACTACTGATAGTACTACTGATAGTACTACAGATAGTACTACAGATAGTACTACTGATAGTACTACTGATAGTACTACAGATAGTACTACTGATAGTACTACAGATAGTACTACTGATAGTACTACTGATAGTACTACAGATAGTACTATCTGATGGTACTACTGATAGTACTACTGATAGTACTACAGATAGTACTACTGATAGTACTACTGATAGTACTACAGATAGTACTACTGATGGTACTACTGATAGTACTACTGATGGTACTACTGATGGTACTACTGATAGTACTACTGATAGTACTACTGATAGTACTACTACTATACTAGAGGTAATATTCCTGTGTGTGTGCAGATCATGTTCGAGACCTTTAACGTTCCTGCCATGTACGTGGCCATCCAGGCCGTCCTGTCCCTCTACGCCTCGGGACGCACCACAGGTTGGACCACGCTCTTCATCCTCCTCCTCCACAATGTCCTCATCTTCATTCAGATGATGCTGCCATGACAACCACTGACCTGTCCACCTGTCTGTCTGTCCGTCTATCCGCCTGTCTGTCTGTCCGTCTGTCCACGTGTCTTTCTGTCCGTCCAGGTATCGTGCTGGACTCGGGGGACGGCGTCACCCACAACGTGCCGATCTACGAGGGTTACGCTCTTCCTCACGCCATCATGAGGTTGGACCTGGCGGGCCGCGACCTCACCGACTACCTCATGAAGATCCTGACGGAGCGCGGCTACAGCTTCGTCACCACGGGTATGACATCATCATCATCATCACCGGCAGGTTTCTATCACCGTGGTAACGTGGCGGCGTGTGTCTGACCCGTGTGTGCGGTGTGTCTCCGCAGCGGAGAGGGAGATCGTGCGGGACATCAAGGAGAAGCTGTGTTACGTGGCGCTGGACTTTGAGAACGAGATGGGGACGGCGGCGACCTCGTCCTCTCTGGAGAAGAGCTACGAGCTCCCTGATGGACAGGTCATCACCATCGGCAACGAGCGCTTCCGCTGTCCCGAGACGCTGTTCCAGCCCTCCTTCATCGGTCAGACGCCTGTCTGTCTGTCCACCTGTCTGTCTGTCTGTCTGTCTGTCTGTCCACCTGTCTGTCTGTCTGTCTGTCTGTCTGTCTCTCTCTCTCTGTCTGTCTCACTGTCTGTCTCTCTGTCTGTCTGTCTGTCTGTCCGTCCACCTGTCTGTCCACCTGTCTGTCTGTCTGTCTGTCTGTCTGTCTGTCCACCTGTCTGTCTGTCTGTCTGTCTGTCTGTCTCTCTCTCTCTGTCTGTCTCACTGTCTGTCTCTCTGTCTGTCTGTCTGTCTGTCCACCTGTCTGTCCACCTGTCTGTCTGTCTGTCTGTCTGTCTGTCTGTCCACCTGTCTGTCTGTCTCTCTGTCTGTCTGTCTGTCTCTCTGTCTGTCCACCTGTCTGCCCACCCGTTGGGCACTCTGTCTGACCGGTGGTGTCCTCGTCCGTCCCTCAGGTATGGAGTCGGCGGGGATCCACGAGACGACCTACAACAGCATCATGAAGTGTGACATCGACATCCGTAAAGATCTGTACGCCAACAACGTCCTCTCAGGAGGAACCACCATGTACCCCGGCATCGCCGACCGCATGCAGAAAGAGATCACCGCCCTCGCACCCAGCACCATGAAGATCAAGGTCAGGGACAGACAACTGACACAACAGAGACATGTCCACCTACAGTCAGGGACAACAGAGACAACAGAGACAACAGACACATGTCCACCTACAGTCAGAGACAACAGAGACAACAGACACATGTCCACCTACAGTCAGGGACAACAGAGACAACAGAGACAACAGACACATGTCCACCTACAGTCAGAGACAACAGAGACATGTCCACCTACAGTCAGAGACAACAGAGACAACAGACACATGTCCACCTACAGTCAGAGACAACAGAGACAACTGAGACATGTCCACCTACAGTCAGAGACACGTCCACCTACAGTCAGAGACAACAGACACACGTCCACTTCCAGTCAGAGACAACAGACACAACAGAGACACGTCCATCTACAGTCAGGGACAACAGAGACAACAGAGACACGTCCACCTCCAGTCAGAGACAACAGATACAACAGAGACAACAGAGACATGTCCACCTACAGTCAGGGAAAACAGAGACAACAGAGACACGTCCACTTCCAGTCAGAGACAACAGACACAACAGAGACACGTCCATCTACAGTCAGGGACAACAGAGACAACAGAGACAACAGAGACAACAGAGACATGTCCACCTACAGTCAGAGACAACAGATACAACAGAGACAACAGAGACATGTCCACCTCCAGTCAGAGACAACAGATACAACAGAGACAACAGAGACATGTCCACCTACAGTCAGGGAAAACAGAGACAACAGAGACACGTCCACTTCCAGTCAGAGACAACAGACACAACAGAGACATGTCCACCTACAGTCAGGGAAAACAGAGACAACAGAGACACGTCCACCTCCAGTCAGAGACAACAGACACAACAGAGACACGTCCATCTACAGTCAGACACATGTCCACTTCCAGTCTTAAACGTTATTTGTCCCACGTCCTGCAGATCATCGCCCCCCCAGAGAGGAAGTACTCGGTCTGGATCGGCGGCTCCATCCTGGCGTCTCTGTCCACCTTCCAGCAGATGTGGATCAGCAAGCAGGAGTACGACGAGGCCGGTCCGTCCATCGTCCACCGCAAGTGCTTCTAGAAAGACCCGTCTGGGTGTCTCCGTCTTCCTCCAGCGCCGCCACCCCCCCCACCACCCTCCCGTCTTCTTTCAGCCCTCACTGCACACCAGCTAACCGGTCCCAGATCAGATCCCCAGAACATCCAGACAGGAAGTCCACGTTGTTGTTTTTTGGTATTTAGGAAGATGCTAAAATAAGTGTTTTATTTTGACAGCTGGTAACAGGAAGTGATGTCATCTTCTGTTGATGTTTTTGGTGAACTGAACCTTCAACTATTCAGAACTTCAGCTCAAACATCCTCCCTCTCCGCTCACCTTAAAACTGTGAATGTGGCGCTTGTCCTCCATCTTTACCCCTCCCCCCCCCCCGTCCTCCATGTTGGTTCTGTTTATTGTCAAAAAGTGTGTTTTTATTTTTGATGAATAAAGCTTGAATGTTGCCCGCTGGTGTTTCCTTCCATCGTTGGGGAGTAGAGCACATTCACACAGTGTAATGATGATGTCACAGCGTGTAATGATGATGTCACAGCTGTAGGTGAACAGGAGGCGTGGCCTCATGGTGCTGTCTGTAAAGAAGTGAAGTGTGTGATGTGACGTCAACAACATGGAAGTGACAGACGATTGCCCCAGGAAGACAATAAAGAGCTCTCGTACAAGATAAACTGTGTTTCTGTTCATTTCAACACTTCAACGTCGTTCAGTTTCTTCAATCGGATTCACATCTGTTCTGTTTTATTTATTTACATCAGACCAATGCCCTGTTCTTCTGACACTTCAGCTACCTCTGACACTTCAACTACTTCTGACACTTCAGCTACATCTGACACTTCAGCTACCTCTGACACTTCAGCTACCTCTGACACTTCAGCTTCTTCTGACACTTCAGCTACCTATGACACTTCAGCTACATCTGACACTTCAGCTTCTTCTGACACTTCAACTACCTCTGACACTTCAGCTACCTCTGACACTTCAGCTTCTTCTGACACTTCAGCTACCTCTGACACTTCAGCGTCTTCTGACACCTCAACTACCTCTGACACTTCAGCTTCTTCTGACACTTCAGCTACCTCTGACACCTCAACTACCTCTGACACTTCAGCTACCTCTGACACTTCAGCTACCTCTGACACTTCAACTACCTCTGACACTTCAGCTACCTCTGACACTTCAACTACCTCTGACACTTCAGCTACATCTGACACTTCAGCTACCTCTGACACTTCAGCTACCTCTGACACTTCAGCTACCTCTGACACTTCAGCTACCTCTGACACTTCAGCTTCTTCTGACACTTCAGCTACCTATGACACTTCAGCTACATCTGACACTTCAGCTTCTTCTGACACTTCAACTACCTCTGACACTTCAGCTACCTCTGACACTTCAGCTACCTCTGGCACTTCAACTACTTCTGACACTTCAGCTACCTCTGACACTTCAGCTTCTTCTGACACTTCAGCTACCTCTGACACTTCAGCTACCTCCGACACTTCAGCTACCTCTGACACTTCAGCTTCTTCTGACACTTCAGCTACCTATGACACTTCAGCTACATCTGACACTTCAGCTTCTTCTGACACTTCAACTACCTCTGACACTTCAGCTACCTCTGACACTTCAGCTTCTTCTGACACTTCAGCTACCTCTGACACTTCAGCGTCTTCTGACACCTCAACTACCTCTGACACTTCAACTACCTCTGACACTTCAGCTTCTTCTGACACTTCAGCTACCTCTGACACTTCAGCTTCTTCTGACACTTCAACTACCTCTGACACTTCAGCTACCTATGACACTTCAACTACCTCTGACACTTCAGCTACATCTGACACTTCAGCTTCTTCTGGCACTTCAGCTACCTCTGACACTTCAGCTACCTCTGACACTTCAGCTACCTCTGACACTTCAGCTTCTTCTGACACTTCAGCTACCTATGACACTTCAGCTACATCTGACACTTCAGCTTCTTCTGACACTTCAACTACCTCTGACACTTCAGCTACCTCTGACACTTCAGCTTCTTCTGACACTTCAGCTACCTCTGACACTTCAGCGTCTTCTGACACCTCAACTACCTCTGACACTTCAACTACCTCTGACACTTCAGCTTCTTCTGACACTTCAGCTACCTCTGACACTTCAGCTTCTTCTGACACTTCAACTACCTCTGACACTTCAGCTACCTCCGACACCTCCACTACCGCATCATCACATTCTACCATTGTGCATCATCACATTCTACCATAGGGCATCATCATATTCTACCATTGGGCATCATCACATTCTACCATTGTGCATCATCACATTCTACCATTGGGCATCATCACATTCTACCATTGTGCATCATCACATTCTACCATTGTGCATCTTCACATTCTACCATTGGGCATCATCACATTCTACCATTGGGCATCATCATATTCTACCATTGGGCATCATCACATTCTACCATTGGGCATCATCACATTCTACCATTGGGCATCATCACATTCTACCATTGTGCTCAGTAGAAAATCAATAAAAAAACGACTAAATATATAATTGAGTAGTTTTATTATAATAATGACATAAAGGTCCAGTAATGAGGGAGAAGGAGGTGTGATCACTAACTAACCTGGAACCATCCGGTAACGTCCGTTAACGTCTATTAACCTCCGTTGACCTCCGGTAACCTCCGTTGACCTCCGGTAACGTCCACTAACAGCTCTAGTTCAGGCTCAGATTGATGATATCAGTCTGACGACATGATGGAGAGAATATAAAACATGTCTCTGACCTTTCACTTCATCCCGTCTGTCTGACGTCACACGTCTTCCCTCGTCCAGACGTCCTCGTCCTCTGCAGCGCTGACTGATGCAGGCGTCTAAATACAGAGGACATTCATCAGGATGTTGATCAGGGTGACCAGGTGTCCCCCACAGCATGTTTATCCCTTATTGTCCCACGTCCCACATATTGAGACGATGTCCCACATTTTCATTGTCTCTAGTTTCTAAAAGTCAAACCGCTGCAGGACAGACGCTTGTCTTAAATCCGTCTTTTATCCTGTTGGCTGTGTTGAAAGCAGGAAGGCCGTCATCATCACCTGGGTCAACGCGCAGGTCAACATCTCACTGTCTTCACTGCGCTACGCTAGGCTAGGCTAGGCTAGGCTAGGCTATGCTAGACTACGCTAGGCTAGGCTACACTACGCTAGGCTAGGCTAGGCTAGACTACGCTAGACTACGCTAGGCTAGACTACGCTAGGCTAGGCTATGCTAGGCTAGACTACGCTAGACTACGCTAGGCTAGGCTAGACTACGCTAGGCTAGGCTACGCTAGGCTAGACTACGCTAGGCTAGGCTACGCTAGACTAGACTACGCTAGGCTAGACTACGCTAGACTAGACTACGCTAGGCTAGACTACGCTAGGCTAGGCTAGACTATGCTAGGCTAGGCTAGACTAGACTACGCTAGGCTAGACTACGCTAGGCTAGGCTAGACTACGCTAGACTACGCTAGGCTAGGCTAGGCTAGACTACGCTAGGCTAGGCTAGGCTACGCTAGGCTAGGCTAGACTACGCTAGACTACGCTAGCCTAGACTACGCTAGACTAGACTACGCTAGACTACGATGCTAGACTACGCTAGACTACGCTAGGCTAGACTACGCTAGACTAGACTACGCTAGGCTAGACTACGCTAGGCTAGGCTACGCTAGGCTACGCTACGCTAGGCTAGACTACGCTAGACTACGCTAGGCTAGACTACGCTAGGCTACGCTACGCTAGGCTAGACTACGCTAGGCTAGACTACGCTAGGCTAGACTACGCTAGACTACGCTAGGCTAGGCTACGCTAGACTACGCTAGGCTAGGCTACGCTAGACTACGGTAGGCTAGGCTACGCTAGACTACGCTAGACTAGACTACGCTAGGCTAGACTACGCTAGACTACGCTAGGCTAGACTACGCTAGGCTAGACTACGCTAGACTACGCTAGGCTAGACTACGCTAGACTACGCTAGGCTAGACTACGCTAGGCTAGGCTACGCTAGACTACGCTACGCTAGGCTACGCTAGGCTAGGCTAGGCTAGGCTAGACTAGACTACGCTAGGCTAGGCTAGACTACGCTAGGCTAGGCTAGGCTAGGCTAGACTAGACTACGCTAGGCTAGGCTAGGCTAGGCTAGACTAGACTACGCTAGGCTAGGCTACGCTAGGCCCAACGGAGGACAAATGTGAGTCACTGTAAAGTCCCAGTCTGCTGGTTTGGGCGGAACATGATGGAGACTCTCTGGGAGGAAAGGAAGAGCAGCTCCAACAGACTCAATCTACTGATCATGTTTATCAAGTTATTAATGATATTTAACAGTTATTGATCCGTTTCACACCGAGGACGAAGACAAGAAGACCACATGGACACATGGACAGATGTTTATTACTGAAGTCAGATAGATATTATATCTAAATGTTAGAATACCTCTCAGCCGTGGTAACGTGTCCCACATCGTCCCACATCGTCCCACATCGTCCCACAGCTGGTTGGTTGGGATCTGGTCTCCGTAGATGTTGAGGACAGGAAGTAGACATGAATACAACAGAGGAACTGAGGAGGTGAGACCAGGTGAGATGAGGTGAGACCAGGTGAGACCAGGTGAGAGGAGGCGAGACCAGGTGAGACCAGGTGAGAGGAGGTGAGAGGAGGTGAGACCAGGTGAGATGAGGTGAGACCAGGTGAGACCAGGTGAGATGAGGTGAGACCAGGTGAGAGGAGGTGAGAGGAGGTGAGATGAGGTGAGACCAGGTGAGACCAGGTGAGATGAGGTGAGAGAAGGTGAGACCAGGTGAGATGAGGTGAGACCAGGTGAGAGGAGGTGAGAGGAGGTGAGACCAGGTGAGAGGAGGTGAGAGAAGGTGAGACCAGGTGAGACCAGGTGAGATAAGGTGAGACCAGGTGAGAGGAGGTGAGATGAGACCAGGTGAGAGGAGGTGAGACCAGGTGAGATGAGGTGAGAGAAGGTGAGACCAGGTGAGATGAGGTGAGACCAGGTGAGAGGAGGTGAGAGGAGGTGAGACCAGGTGAGAGGAGGTGAGAGAAGGTGAGACCAGGTGAGATGAGGTGAGATGAGGTGAGACCAGGTGAGAGGAGGTGAGAGGAGGTGAGATGAGGTGAGACCAGGTGAGACCAGGTGAGAGGAGGTGAGAGGAGGTGAGAGGAGGTGAGATTAGGTGAGACCAGGTGAGATGAGGTGAGATGAGGTGAGACCAGGTGAGAGGAGGTGAGATTAGGTGAAACCAGGTGAGACCAGGTGAGATGAGGTGAGAGAAGGTGAGACCAGGTGAGATGAGGTGAGAGAAGGTGAGACCAGGTGAGATGAGGTGAGACCAGGTGAGAGGAGGTGAGATGAGGTGAGACCAGGTGAGAGGAGGTGAGAGGAGGTGAGAGAAGGTGAGACCAGGTGAGACCAGGTGAGATGAGGTGAGAGAAGGTGAGACCAGGTGAGATGAGGTGAGAGAAGGTGAGACCAGGTGAGATGAGGTGAGACCAGGTGAGAGGAGGTGAGATGAGGTGAGATCAGGTGAGAGGAGGTGAGACCAGGTGAGACCAGGTGAGACCAGGTGAGTGCAGGACTAATGAGGACCAGGTGAATCTGATCAGGGCGGGGCAGACAGTCTCAAAGACAGGAAGTAAAACAAGACACATGAGGAGGGAACCTACAAAATAAAACAGACTACAGCCAAACTCCAGGACCAGGACACCCTCATGTCCTCTCATGTCCCCTCATGTCCCCTCATGTCCTCGCTGTAAACGCTATAAACACGGGGTGCTGCTGGTGTTTCGGGGGTTTTAAGTCGTTCCTGGGACCGTGTCCCTCTAACATCTGGGACCGTGTCCCTCTAACATCTGGGACCGTGTCCCTCTAACATCTGGGACCGAGTCCCTCTAACGTCTGGGACCGGGTCCCTCTAACATCTGGGACCAGACTCACATCCTTCAGAACAACATGACTACTCCAGATGTTGCAGTAGAAGCTCCACAGCTCCACCTGCTGGAGGTTTGTTAAACCGTCTCCTCATTTCAACCAGATCATCAAATACCAGCTGAGGACTGTTTACAATCACACACACACATCTACAGTATATTAATGATCATAACTACTATCATTAGACAGAGCAGAGATAGATCTAAAGTAGAACTTCATCTGACCCAGAAACACTTCCTAGTCTCATATTTCTACTGATCTGTTTGTTTTACAGTGAGTATGAGGAAGATGGAACATCTGCTGCTTTGAGGAACATCAGCTGCTTTGAGGAACATCAGCTGCTTTGAGGAACATCTGCTGCTTTGAGGAACATCAGCTGCTTTGAGGAACATCTGCTGCTTTGAGGAACATCAGCTGCTTTGAGGAACATCTGCTGCTTTGAGGAACATCAGCTGCTTTGAGGAACATCTGCTGCTTTGAGGAACATCAGCTGCTTTGAGGAACATCTGCTGCTTTGAGGAACATCTGCTGCTTTGAGGAACATCAGCTGCTTTGAGGAACATCTGCTGCTTTGAAGCACATCTGCTGCTTTGAGGAACATCTGCTGCTTTGAGGAACATCAGCTGCTTTGAGGAACATCTGCTGCTTTGAGGAACATCTGCTGCTTTGAGGAACATCAGCTGCTTTGAGGAACATCTGCTGCTTTGAGGAACATCAGCTGCTTTGAGGAACATCTGCTGCTTTGAGGAACATCTGCTGCTTTGAGGAACATCAGCTGCTTTGAGGAACATCTGCTGCTTTGAGGAACATCAGCTGCTTTGAGGAACATCTGCTGCTTTGAAGCACATCTGCTGCTTTGAGGAACATCAGCTGCTTTGAGGAACATCTGCTGCTTTGAGGAACATCAGCTGCTTTGAGGAACATCTGCTGCTTTGAAGCACATCTGCTGCTTTGAGGAACATCAGCTGCTTTGAGGCACATCTGCTGCTTTGAGGAACATCTGCTGCTTTGAGGAACATCTGCTGCTTTGAGGAACATCTGCTGCAGAGATAAAGACTCACTAGACCACCAGACCTCTACTGATGAACTGATGTTTCTGAATGAGACAGAAGGAGACTGTTGGAGCAGCAGGAGACGTTTTATTATGAAACAGCAGCATTCGGTTTGAAAACACACACACGCGCACACACACATACACACACACGCACACACCTGAACATTAACAGCTGCTCCTTTAATGAACCTTTAGTGTTGTAGTTCCTCTTCCTGCCTGGAGGAGGCAGCAGCTCCTCAACACATACACTATTTCACCTGATGACACCAGAGAGAGCATCAGACCGTCAGACTGAAACCAGAGAGAGCGCCGTCAGACCGTCAGACTGAGACCAGAGAGAGCATCAGACCGTCAGACTGAGACCAGAGAGAGCATCAGACCGTCAGACTGAGACCAGAGAGAGCATCAGACCGTCAGACTGAGACCAGAGAGAGCATCAGACCGTCAGACTGAGACCAGAGAGAGCGCCGTCAGACCGTCAGACTGAGACCAGAGAGAGCATCAGACCGTCAGACTGAGACCAGAGAGAGCATCAGACCGTCAGACTGAGACCAGAGAGAGCATCAGACCGTCAGACTGAGACCAGAGAGAGCATCAGACCGTCAGACTGAGACCAGAGAGAGCATCAGACCGTCAGACTGAGACCAGAGAGAGCGCCATCAGACCGTCAGACTGAGACCAGAGAGAGCATCAGACCATCAGACTGAGACCAGAGAGAGCGCCATCAGACCGTCAGACTGAGACCAGAGAGAGCATCAGACCATCAGACTGAGACCAGAGAGAGCGCCATCAGACCGTCAGACTGAGACCAGAGAGAGCATCAGACCGTCAGACTGAGACCAGAGAGAGCGCCATCAGACCGTCAGACTGAGACCAGAGAGAGCATCAGACCATCAGACTGAGACCAGAGAGAGCATCAGACCATCAGACAGAGACCAGAGAGAGCATCAGACCATCAGACTGAGACCAGAGAGAGCATCAGACCGTCAGACTGAGACCAGAGAGAGCATCAGACCATCAGACTGAGACCAGAGAGAGCATCAGACCGTCAGACTGAGACCAGAGAGAGCATCAGACCATCAGACAGAGACCAGAGAGAGCATCAGACCATCAGACTGAGACCAGAGAGAGCATCAGACCGTCAGACTGAGACCAGAGAGAGCATCAGACCGTCAGACTGAGACCAGAGAGAGCATCAGACCGTCAGACTGAGACCAGAGAGAGCATCAGACCATCAGACAGAGACCAGAGAGAGCATCAGACCGTCAGACTGAGACCAGAGAGAGCATCAGACCGTCAGACAGAGACCAGAGAGAGCATCAGACCGTCAGACTGAGACCAGAGAGAGCATCAGACCATCAGACAGAGACCAGAGCGCCGTTCTGTTGATTTAGTGATAGACTGGCGGCGCCATGACACCAACATGGAGTCTGTGATGAGCAGCTGCAGAATAACTTCACCGTGTTGTTGGTTGAAGAAGAAGAAGAAGAAGAAGAAGGCACTCTGTCACACTAACTTCACATCTCATCTTCATTTAAATTCTGATCCACACAGAACCAGAACCAGAACCAGCAGAACATAGAGCCGGAACAGAAACATTTCAATCAACAAAGTTCAACAAATAAACTTCAGAAAAGTGAACGGTGAATGAAAACGTCCAGAAAGTCTCTGACAGTCTGACAGTCTCAGAGATTCACCGTCTCCTCTCCAGAGGTCGGAGACACGCGGCATGACAGACGGAAACTCCTGGGGTCACCGGAGGTCATCTGGGGTCATCTCCAGAGGTCACTGGAGGTCACCTGGGGTCACCTGAGGTCACTGGATGTCATCTGGGGTCACCTGAGGTCCAGCAGGCTGATCTTTGAGTCCCGAACCACCACATGTTTACACACCTGAGAGAGAGAGCGAGAGAGAGAGAGAGAGAGAGAGAGAGAGAGAGAGAGAGAGAGAGAGAGAGAGAGGAGAGAGAGAGAGAGAGAGAGAGAGAGAGAGAGAGAGAGAGAGAGAGAGAGAGAGAGAGAGAGAGAGAGAGAGAGAGAGAGAATAAGAGAATCAGAGGTAACCTGCATGAGTCAACTCACGGGGTGCAGCTCTGCGTCGATGCTGCACTCTGACATTTTTCTGAAAAAAATCCAAAAAATGTCCAAAAAAGTCTGAAAAATGTCCCCAAAAAAGTCTGTATGATATGATTATGTCGAGTTTCTGTTTATTAATACTTATTGATGCAGCAGGAACACAATGAGGAGAAAGGACAGAGTGTCTCACGCTGAAGAGAGGCGGCTCCTTGGAGTGAGGATGGAAACCTTTGAGTCTGCAGCCAGAAACCTCCGACATCCCCGAACAGCTGAGCCTGAACACACCGGTACTGAGACAGGAGGGGGGGGTTAACACGTCTCTCACTGGGGACATCTGTCCAATCATCAGTGATCTGCTGTGTCCTCAGGTCACTCAGAGACATTCAGGAGGTTCACACAGTGAAGACGTTCTAACATCAGTCAGTTCATTCTAATATTTAATATCACATTATTATCTCTTCATAATGAACCTTAAAGGAGATTAGTCAAATATTCAATACTCTAATCAACATGGGAGTGGACCAACATGCTGCTTTATGTAAATGTCTGTATATATTAATTATTGTAAATCAATGAACAACACAGATCAATAACAGATATTGTCAGAAAGGTTTAGTGAGCTGTGGCTTCATCTGGACTGACTGTCTGCTGCTGCAGCATCATCTGGACTGACTGTCTGCTGCTGCAGCATCATCTGGACTGTCTGCTGCTGCAGCTTCATCTGGACTGACTGTCTGCTGCTGCAGCTTCATCTGGACTGACTGTCTGCTGCTGCAGCATCATCTGGACTGTCTGCTGCTGCAGCATCATCTGGACTGTCTGCTGCTGCAGCATCATCTGGACTGTCTGCTGCTGCAGCATCATCTGGACTGACTGTCTGCTGCTGCAGCTTCATCTGGACTGACTGTCTGCTGCTGCAGCTTCATCTGGACTGTCTGCTGCTGCAGCATCATCTGGACTGTCTGCTGCTGCAGCATCATCTGGACTGACTGTCTGCTGCTGCAGCTTCATCTGGACTGACTGTCTGCTGCTGCAGCTTCATCTGGACTGACTGTCTGCTGCTGCAGCTTCATCTGGACTGACTGTCTGCTGCTGCAGCTTCGTCCTGTCGGCTCTTTTTTACACAAAAGCCCTCAAACACATTCACTGATCTGGAGGTCAGAGGTCAGAGGTCAAGGGACCCCTTTGTGTGTGTGTGTGTGTGTGTGTGTGTGTGTGTGTGTGCTTGTGTTGGACCTACTCGTTGTGTTTGGGAGCGCAGACAATGGCGACGGCCTCCGGCAGCATCAGCTGGTAGGAACAGTGAGTGTGGAGGTCGACGCTGGAGAGGAAGGCCGTCTGAGTGGGATGAGTCTGAATACAGAGAGTACAGAGAGGTCAGAGGTCACGCTGTGAGGACCACACACACACACACACACACACAGATATGTTCAGCTCAGCGCTGCAGAGTGAGACCTCTGTCTGGGAGTTCCTATCTCTGGTCCTCCCTCTCTCTCATCTGCTGCTCCACCACAGACACTGTTGCCATGGCGACGTCTGATCATGCAAATGAAGGCGAAGAAAACGCACAACGGAGGTCATTTTAGAGAGATGGATAGATAGAGAGATAGAGAGATGGATGGATGGATGGATGGATGGATGGATGGATGGATGGATAGAGAGATAGAGAGATGGATGGATGGATTTAGAGTGCACCATAGCACAGAGACAGCACTAGTGAAAATTACAAATGACCTTCTAATGGCATCGGACAAAGGACTTGTCTCTGTACTTGTCTTGCTAGATCTCAGTGCTGCTTTCGACACCATTGACCATGACATCCTATTACAAAGACTGGAACATTTAATTGCCATTAAAGGAACTGCACTAAGTTGGTTTAAGTCCTATTTATCAGATCGATCTCAGTTTGTACATATCAACGATGAGTCCTCCATGCACGCCAAAGTTAGTCACGGAGTTCCACAGGGTTCTGTACTTGGACCAATTCTATTTACCTTATATATGCTTCCCTTAGGCAATGTTATTAGAAAACACTCCATAAACTTTCATTGTTATGCAGATGATACCCAATTATATCTATCAATCAAGCCAGACGAAACAAACCAGTTAACTAAACTTCAAGCATGCCTTAAGGACATAAAAACCTGGATGACCTGCAATTTCCTGATGTTAAACTCAGACAAAACTGAAGTTATTGTACTAGGCCCTGAGCACCTCCGAAACAAATTATCTAATGATATAGTTACTTTAGATGGCATTGCCCTGGCCTCCAGCACCACCGTAAGGAATCTGGGAGTTATCTTCGATCAGGATATGTCCTTTAACTCTCACATAAAACAAACCTCACGGACTGCCTTCTTTCATCTACGTAACATTGCGAAGATCAGACACATCCTGTCTCAAAACTGTTACCTCTAGACTCGATTACTGCAATTCCTTATTATCAGGCCCAATAAGTCTCTTAAGACTCTCCAGTTGATCCAGAATGCTGCAGCACGTGTACTGACTAGAACTAGAAAAAGAGATCATATTACGCCTGTATTAGCTTCTCTGCACTGGCTGCCTGTAAAATCCAGAATAGATTTTAAAGTCGTCCTCCTCACCTACAAAGCGCTAAACGGTCAGGCCCCATCATATCTTAAAGAGCTCATAGTACCCTACTATCCCACTAGAGCACTGCGCTCACAGAATGCAGGGTTACTTGAGGTTCCTAGAGTCTCCAGAAGTAGAATGGGAGCAAGAGCCTTCAGCTATCAAGCTCCTCTTCTCTGGAACCAGCTCCCAGTTTCAGTCCGGGAGGCAGACACCGTCTCTACATTTAAGAGTAGGCTAAAGACTTTCCTCTTTGATAACGCTTATACTTAAGCTGCTATAGGCATAGACTGCCGGGGGACTTCCTATGACACACTGTCATAAGGAACTTCCTATGACACACTGAGCTCCCCTCTCCTTCTGTATATACTCATGTCCCATGTCCATGTTGTTACTAACTTCATTCCTTCCCGGGAGTCCTTGTGCCTCCTTGTCTCGCAGCTAACCGTGGAGCGGGGTCACACCTGGAGCGAGGTTATACCTGGAGCGAGGTCACACCTGGAGTGAGGTCATACCTGGAGTGGGATCACACCAGGGAGCGAGGTTATACCTGGAGCATGGGTACACTTGGAGCAGGGTTTCACCTGGATCTTGGTGGTCTCCGGTATTGTGGCTGCATCTGCTGCCGCGTCGGTGCCTGCTTGACACCAACTGCTACCATCCCTAATTAACTACGTCTGTACGAGGGACTACCAATGCTAACGAGGGATTTCCAACACCTAGTGACAATGTGGCAGCCTGGAGAATAACACTTCTCAATCACTGCCAAAGACATCAAGAGCTCCCAGCAAGCATGCTGATGCTGCAGGAACCAACGCACGGGCATCGATCACAGGGACGTCCCACACCAACACACATGGACGTACTGAGGAGAGATGCTGGACAGTGCTGGCTTTCCGATAGTTGTATTATCACTCTTTCCATCCACCACTATTGGTTTTGTGTTATCAGTCCTACTTGTATTAGTTATTACAGCTGCTAGACTGCTATTGTGGCTCTCTCTCTCTCTCTCTCTCTCTCTCTCTCTCTCTCTCTCTCTCTCTCTCTCTCTCTCTCTCTCTCTCTCTCTCTCTCTCTCTCTCTCTCTCTCTCTCTCTCTCTCTCTCTCTCTCTCTCTCTCTCTCTCTCTCTCTCTCTCTCTCCCCCCCCCCCCAGCCGGTCTCGGCAGATGGCTGCCCGCCCTGCGCCCGGTTCTGCTCCAGGTTTCTTCCCAGTAATCGGGGAGTTGTTCCTGGCCACAGTGCGCTTGGTGGATCCTGTTGGGTCTCTAAACTATGGTGTACGGTCATAGACCTGCTCTACATATAAAGCGTCTTGAGATAACTTCTGTTGTGATTTGACGCTATACAAAAATAAATTGATTTGATGGATGGATGGATGGATGGATGGATGGATGGATGGATAGATAGAGATAGAGATGGATGGATGGATGGATGGATGGATAGAGAGAGAGAGAGAGGGGGATGGATGGATGGATGGATGGATGGATGGATAGAGATGGATGGATAGATAGAGATAGAGAGATGGATGGATGGATGGATGGATGGATGGATAGATAGAGATAGAGAGATGGATGGATGGATGGATGGATGGATGGATGGATAGAGAGATAGAGAGATAGAGAGATGGATGGATGGATGGATGGATGGATGGATGGATGGATGGATAGATGAATGGATGGATGGATGAATGGATGATGGATAGATGGAGATATAGATAGAGATGGATGGATGGATGGATGGATGGATAGAGAG
>NW_027428184.1:110725-127669 GCF_043250625.1 Sebastes fasciatus | reverse complement strand
ACCAGAGACACAACCAGGGACACACAACCAGGGACACACAACCAGGGACACAACCAGGGACACACAACCAGGGACACACAACCAGAGACACAACCAGGGACACACAACCAGAGACACACAACCAGAGACACCAGGGACACACAACCAGAGACACACAACCAGAGACACACAACCAGAGACACAACCAGGGACACACAACCAGAGACACACAACCAGAGACACACACAGGGACCACCAGAGACACAACCAGAGACACACAACCAGAGACACAACCAGGGGACACACAACCAGAGACACACAACCAGAGACACAACCAGGGACACACAACCAGACACACAACCAGAGACACAACCAGGGACACACAACCAGAGACACACAACCAGAGACACCAGGGACACACAACCAGAGACACACAACCTTTTCTCATCGTCCCACCAGACACACAACCAGAGACACAACCAGGGACACACAACCAGAGACACACAACCAGAGACACAACCAGGGACACACAACCAGAGACACACAACCAGAGACACAACCAGGGACACACAACCAGAGACACACAACCAGAGACACCAGGGACACACAACCAGAGACACACAACCAGAGACACACAACCAGGGACACACAACCAGAGACACACAACCAGAGACACAACCAGGACACACAACCAGAGACACACAACCAGAGACACAACCAGGGACACACAACCAGAGACACACAACCAGAGACACAACCAGGGACACACAACCAGAGACACACAACCAGAGACACAACCAGGACACACAACCAGAGACACACAACCAGAGACACAACCAGGGACACACAACCAGAGACACACAACCAGAGACACAACCAGGGACACACAACCAGACACACAACCAGAGACACAACCAGGGACACACAACCAGAGACACACAACCAGAGACACCAGGGACACACAACCAGAGACACACAACCAGAGACACACAACCAGAGACACAACCAGGGACACACAACCAGAGACACACAACCAGAGACACACACAGGGACACACAACCAGAGACACACAACCAGAGACACAACCAGGGACACACAACCAGAGACACACAACCAGAGACACCAGGGACACACAACCAGAGACACACAACCAGAGACACCAGGGACACACAACCAGAGACACACAACCAGAGACACACAACCAGAGACACAACCAGGGACACACAACCAGAGACACACAACCAGAGACACACACAGGGACACACAACCAGAGACACACAACCAGAGACACAACCAGGGACACACAACCAGAGACACACAACCAGAGACACAACCAGGGACACACAACCAGAGACACACAACCAGAGACACAACCAGGGACACACAACCAGACACACAACCAGAGACACAACCAGGGACACACAACCAGAGACACACAACCAGAGACACCAGGGACACACAACCAGAGACACACAACCAGAGACACACAACCAGAGACACAACCAGGGACACACAACCAGAGACACACAACCAGAGACACACACAGGGACACACAACCAGAGACACACAACCAGAGACACAACCAGGGACACACAACCAGAGACACACAACCAGAGACACAACCAGGGACACACAACCAGACACACAACCAGGGACACACAACCAGACACACAACCAGAGACACAACCAGGGACACACAACCAGAGACACACAACCAGAGACACCAGGGACACACAACCAGAGACACACAACCAGAGACACACAACCAGAGACACAACCAGAGACACACAACCAGAGACACACAACCAGAGACACAACCAGGGACACACAACCAGAGACACACAACCAGAGACACAACCAGGGACACACAACCAGAGACACACAACCAGAGACACCAGGGACACACAACCAGAGACACACAACCAGAGAAACAACCAGGGACACACAACCAGAGACACACAACCAGAGACACAACCAGGGACACACAACCAGAGACACAACCAGGGACACATAACCAGAGACACACAACCAGAGACACAACCAGGGACACACAACCAGAGACACACAACCAGAGACACAACCAGGGACACACAACCAGAGACACACAACCAGAGACACAACCAAGGACACACAACCAGAGACACACAACCAGAGACACAACCAGGGACACACAACCAGACACACAACCAGAGACACAACCAGGGACACACAACCAGAGACACAAAACCAGAGACACCAGGGACACACAACCAGAGACACACAACCAGAGACACACAACCAGAGACACAACCAGGGACACACAACCAGAGACACACAACCAGAGACACACACAGGGACACACAACCAGAGACACACAACCAGAGACACAACCAGGGACACACAACCAGAGACACACAACCAGAGACACCAGGGACACACAACCAGAGACACACAACCAGAGACACCAGGGACACACAACCAGAGACACACAACCAGAGACACACAACCAGAGACACAACCAGGGACACACAACCAGAGACACACAACCAGAGACACACACAGGGACACACAACCAGAGACACACAACCAGAGACACAACCAGGGACACACAACCAGAGACACACAACCAGAGACACAACCAGGGACACACAACCAGAGACACACAACCAGAGACACAACCAGGGACACACAACCAGACACACAACCAGAGACACAACCAGGGACACACAACCAGAGACACACAACCAGAGACACCAGGGACACACAACCAGAGACACACAACCAGAGACACACAACCAGAGACACAACCAGGGACACACAACCAGAGACACAACCAGAGACACACAACCAGAGACACACAACCAGAGACACACAACCAGAGACACAACCAGGGACACACAACCAGAGACACCAGGGACACACAACCAGAGAAACAACCAGGGACACACAACCAGAGACACACAACCAGAGACACAACCAGGGACACACAACCAGGGACACACAACCAGAGACACACAACCAGAGACACAACCAGGGACACACAACCAGGGACACAACCAGGGACACACAACCAGAGACACACAACCAGAGACACAACCAGGGACACACAACCAGAGACACACAACCAGAGACACACAACCAGGGACACACAACCAGAGACACACAACCAGAGACACAACCAGGGACACACAACCAGGGACACACAACCAGAGACACACAACCAGAGACACACACAGGGACACACAACCAGAGACACACAACCAGAGACACAACCAGAGACACACAACCAGAGACACAACCAGGGACACACAACCAGAGACACACAACCAGAGAAACAACCAGGGACACAACCAGAGACACACAACCAGAGACACACACAGGGACACACAACCAGAGACACACAACCAGAGACACAACCAGAGACACACAACCAGAGACACAACCAGGGACACACAACCAGAGACACACAACCAGAGACACAACCAGGGACACACAACCAGGGACACACAACCAGAGACACACAACCAGAGACACAACCAGGGACACACAACCAGGGACACACAACCAGGGACACAACCAGGGACACACAACCAGAGACACACAACCAGAGACACAACCAGGGACACACAACCAGAGACACAACCAGGGACACACAACCAGAGACACACAACCAGAGACACACAACCAGAGACACACAACCAGGGACACACAACCAGGGACACACAACCAGAGACACACAACCAGGGACACACAACCAGACACACAACCAGAGACACAACCAGAGACACACAACCAGAGACACAACCAGAGACACACAACCAGAGACACAACCAGAGACACACAACCAGGGACACACAACCAGGGACACACAACCAGAGACACACAACCAGAGACACCAGGGACACACAACCAGAGACACACAACCAGAGACACAACCAGGGACACACAACCAGGGACACACAACCAGAGACACACAACCAGAGACACAACCAGGGACACACAACCAGGGACACACAACCAGGGACACAACCAGGGACACACAACCAGGGACACACAACCAGAGACACACAACCAGGGACACACAACCAGACACACAACCAGAGACACAACCAGAGACACACAACCAGAGACACAACCAGAGACACACAACCAGAGACACAACCAGGGACACACAACCAGAGACACACAACCAGGGACACACAACCAGGGACACACAACCAGGGACACACAACCAGAGACACACAACCGGGGACACACAACCGGGGACACACAACCAGAGACACACAACCAGGGACACACAACCAGGGACACACAACCAGAGACACACAACCAGGGACACACAACCAGACACACAACTAGGGACACACAACCAGAGACATACAACCAGAGACACAACCAGGGACACACAACCAGGGACACACAACCAGAGACACAACCAGGGACACACAACCAGGGACACACAACCAGAGACACACAGCCAGGGACACAACCAGAGACACACAACCAGGGACACACAACCAGACACACAACTAGGGACACACAACCAGAGACACAACCAGAGACATACAACCAGAGACACAACCAGGGACACACAACCAGAGACACACAACCAGAGACACACAACCAGGGACACACAACCAGACACACAACTAGGGACACACAACCGGGGACACACAACCAGAGACACACAACCAGAGACACAACCAGGGACACACAACCAGGGACACACAACCAGAGACACACAACCAGAGACACACAACCAGAGACACAACCAGAGACACAACCAGGGACACACAACCAGAGACACACAACCAGAGACACAACCAGGGACACACAACCAGGGACACACAACCAGGGACACACAACCAGACACACAACCATGGACACACAACTAGGGACACACAACCGGGGACACACAACCAGGGACACACAACCGGGGACACACAACCAGGGACACACAACCAGAGACACACAACCAGGGACACACAACCGGGGACACACAACCGGGGACACACAACCAGGGACACACAACCAGAGACACACAACCAGGGACACACAACCAGGGACACACAACCAGAGACACACAAGCAGGGACACACAACCAGGGACACACAACCAGAGACACACAACCAGGGACACACAACCAGACACACAACTAGGGACACACAACCAGAGACATACAACCAGAGACACAACCAGGGACACACAACCAGGGACACACAACCAGAGACACAACCAGGGACACACAACCAGGGACACACAACCAGACACACAACTAGGGACACACAACCAGAGACATACAACCAGAGACACAACCAGAGACACACAACCAGAGACACACAACCAGAGACACACAACCAGACACACAACTAGGGACACACAACCGGGGACACACAACCAGAGACACACAACCAGAGACACAACCAGGGACACACAACCAGAGACACACAACCAGAGACACAACCAGGGACACACAACCAGGGACACACAACCAGAGACACACAACCAGAGACACAACCAGAGACACACAACCAGGGACACACAACCAGAGACACACAACCAGAGACACAACCAGGGACACACAACCAGGGACACACAACCAGACACACAACTAGGGACACACAACCGGGGACACACAACCAGAGACATACAACCAGAGACACAACCAGGGACACACAACCAGAGACACACAACCAGAGACACACAACCAGACACACAACTAGGGACACACAACCGGGGACACACAACCAGAGATATACAACCAGAGACACAACCAGAGACACACAACCAGAGACACAACCAGAGACACAACCAGGGACACACAACCAGAGACACACAACCAGAGACACAACCAGGGACACACAACCAGGGACACACAACCAGAGACACACAACCAGAGACACAACCAGAGACACAACCAGAGACACACAACCAGAGACACAACCAGGGACACACAACCAGGGACACACAACCAGAGACACACAACCAGAGACACAACCAGGGACACACAACCAGAGACACACAACCAGACACACACAACCAGACACACAACCAGGGACACACAACCAGGGACACACAACCGGGGACACACAACCAGAGACACACAACCAGAGACACACAACCGGGGACACACAACCAGAGACACACAACTAGGGACACACAACCGGGGACACACAACCAGAGACACACAACCAGAGACACAACCAGGGACACACAACCAGGGACACACAACCAGAGACACACAACCAGAGACACAACCAGAGACACAACCAGGGACACAACCAGAGACACAACCAGAGACACAACCAGGGACACAACCAGAGACACAACCAGAGACACACAACCAGAGACACAACCAGGGACACACAACCAGGGACACACAACCAGGGACACACAACCAGGGACACACAACCAGGGACACAACCAGAGACACAACCAGAGACACACAACCAGGGACACACAACCAGAGACACACAACCAGGGACACACAACCAGAGACACACAACCAGGGACACACAACCAGAGACACACAAACAGAGACACACAACCAGAGACACAACCAGGGACACACAACCAGAGACACACAACCAGGGACACACAACCGGGGACACACAACCAGAGACACAACCAGGGACACACAACCAGGGACACACAACCAGGGACACACAACCAGAGACACACAACCAGAGACACACAACCAGGGACACACAACCAGAGACATACAACCAGAGACACAACCAGGGACACACAACCAGGGACACACAACCAGAGACACACAACCAGGGACACACAACCAGGGACACAACCAGGGACACACAACCGGGGACACACAACCAGAGACACACAACCAGGGACACACAACCAGAGACACACAACCAAGGACACACAACCAGACACACAACCAGACACACAACTAGGGACACACAACCGGGGACACACAACCGGAGACACACAACCAGAGACACACAACCAGAGACACACAACCAGGGACACACAACCAGAGACACACAACCAGGGACACACAACCAGACACACAACTAGGGACACACAACCAGAGACACACAACCAGGGACACAAAACCATACACACAACTAGGGACACACAACCAGACACACAACTAGGGACACACAACCAGAGACACAACCAGAGACATACAACCAGACACACAACTAGGGACACACAACCGGGGACACACAACCAGACACACAACCAGAGACACACAACCAGGGACACACAACCAGACACACAACTAGGGACACACAACCAGAGACACAACCAGAGACATACAACCAGAGACACAACCAGGGACACACAACCAGAGACACACAACCAGAGACACACAACCAGGGACACACAACCAGACACACAACTAGGGACACACAACCGGGGACACACAACCAGAGACATACAACCAGAGACACAACCAGGGACACACAACCAGACACACAACTAGGGACACACAACCGGGGACACACAACCAGAGACATACAACCAGAGACACAACCAGGGACACACAACCAGAGACACACAACCAGAGACACAACCAGAGACACAACCAGGGACACACAACCAGGGACACACAACCAGAGACACACAACCAGAGACACAACCAGGGACACACAACCAGGGACACACAACCAGACACACAACCATGGACACACAACCAGGGACACACAACCGGGGACACACAACCAGAGACACACAACCAGAGACACACAACCGGGGACACACAACCAGAGACACACAACCGGGGACACACAACCAGAGACACACAACTAGGGACACACAACCGGGGACACACAACCAGAGACACACAACCAGAGACACAACCAGGGACACACAACCAGGGACACACAACCAGGGACACACAACCAGGGACACACAACCAGAGACACACAACCAGGGACACACAACCAGAGACACACAACCAGAGACACAACCAGAGACACACAACCAGAGACACAACCAGAGACACACAACCAGGGACACACAACCAGAGACAAAATAAATAATAAATAATAAATAATAAATAATAAATAATAAATTAATGAATAAATGGATGATAAAAATAAATAAACATATATGACAAATATAAATGTATATATCAGAGAAATAGTTCAGGTTATTAAGTCTGCAGGGACTTTTACACACACACACACACACACACACACACACTACACTCACCAGCGTATTTAAGCTGAAGCCTTGTTCCATCGTGTGTGTGTGTGTGTGTGTGTGTGTGTGTCACAGCCTCCTCTGATTGGCCCACGGCCGGCTCGTCCATCTGCCACCTCCCATGATGCTTCACTGCAGGGAGACAAACAAACACGACGTGAACGAGCAGTTTGGGTGAACTGTTCCTTTAAGAGCAGCTAGCATGGTGGCTAACGCTAGCAGGCAGACCATCATCATCATCATCATCAGCCTCAGCCTCATCATCATCAGCCTCATCATCATCATCATCAGCCTCATCATCATCATCATCAGCCTCATCATCATCATCATCAGCCTCATCATCATCATCATCAGCCTCATCATCATCATCATCCTTATCATCATCAGCCTCATCATCATCATCATCAGCCTCATCATCATCATCATCAGCCTCATCATCATCATCAGCCTCATCATCATCATCATCAGCCTCATCATCATCATCAGCCTCATCATCATCATCATCATCATCAGCCTCATCATCATCATCATCATCATCAGCCTCATCATCATCATCAGCCTCATCATCATCATCATCAGCCTCATCATCATCATCATCAGCCTCATCATCATCATCATCATCATCATCATCAGCCTCATCATCATCAGCCTCATCATCATCATCATCAGCCTCATCATCATCAGCCTCATCATCATCATCATCAGCCTCATCATCATCATCAGCCTCATCATCATCATCAGCCTCATCATCATCATCAGCCTCATCATCATCATCATCAGCCTCATCATCATCATCATCATCAGCCTCATCATCATTATCATCAGCCTCATCATCATCATCATCAGCCTCATCATCATCATCATCATCAGCCTCATCAGCCTCATCATCATCATCAGCCTCATCATCATCATCATCACCAGCCTCATCATCAGCCTCATCATCATCACCATCATCATCATCAGCCTCATCATCATCATCATCAGCCTCATCATCATCATCATCAGCCTCATCATCATCCTTATCATCATCAGCCTCATCATCATCATCATCAGCCTCATCATCATCATCATCATCAGCCTCATCAGCCTCATCATCATCATCAGCCTCATCATCATCATCATCATCATCACCATCATCAGCCTCATCATCAGCCTCATCATCATCACCATCATCATCATCAGCCTCATCATCAGCCTCATCATCATCATCATCATCACCATCATCATCATCATCAGCCTCATCATCATCAGCCTCACCATCAGCCTCATCATCATCATCAGCCTCATCATCATCATCATCACCATCATCAGCCTCATCATCAGCCTCATCATCATCATCATCAGCCTCATCATCATCATCATCAGCCTCATCAGCCTCATCATCATCATCAGCCTCATCACCATCAGCCTCATCATCATCATCAGCCTCATCATCAGCCTCATCATCATCATCAGCCTCACCATCAGCCTCACCATCATCATCAGCCTCACCATCAGCCTCATCATCATCATCAGTCTCATCATCATCATCATCAGCCTCATCATCATCATCATCATCATCACCATCAGCCTCACCATCATCATCAGCCTCACCATCAGCCTCATCATCATCATCAGTCTCATCATCATCATCATCAGCCTCATCATCATCATCAGCCTCATCATCATCATCATCATCATCACCATCAGCCTCATCAGCCTCATCATCATCATCATCATCAGCCTCATCATCATCATCATCATCATCACCATCAGCCTCATCATCATCACCATCAGCCTCATCATCATCATCATCATCAGCCTCATCATCATCATCATCATCATCATCACCATCAGCCTCATCATCATCACCATCAGCCTCATCATCATCAGCCTCATCATCATCATCATCATCACCATCAGCCTCATCAGCCTCATCATCATCATCATCATCATCAGCCTCATCATCATCATCATCATCAGCCTCATCATCATCATCATCATCAGCCTCATCATCATCATCATCAGCCTCATCATCATCATCATCATCAGCAGCATCATCATCATCAGCCTCATCATCATCAGCCTCATCATCATCATCAGCCTCATCATCATCATCATCATCACCATCAGCCTCATCAGCCTCATCATCATCATCATCATCAGCCTCATCATCATCATCATCATCATCACCATCAGCCTCATCATCATCACCATCAGCCTCATCATCATCATCATCATCAGCCTCATCATCATCATCAGCCTCATCATCATCATCAGTCTCATCATCATCATCATCAGCCTCATCATCATCATCAGCCTCATCATCATCATCATCATCATCACCATCAGCCTCATCAGCCTCATCATCATCATCATCATCAGCCTCATCAGCCTCATCATCATCATCAGCCTCATCATCATCATCATCACCAGCCTCATCATCAGCCTCATCATCATCACCATCATCATCATCAGCCTCATCATCATCATCATCAGCCTCATCATCATCATCATCAGCCTCATCATCATCCTTATCATCATCAGCCTCATCATCATCATCATCAGCCTCATCATCATCATCATCATCAGCCTCATCATCATCATCAGCCTCATCATCATCATCATCATCATCACCATCATCAGCCTCATCATCAGCCTCATCATCATCACCATCATCATCATCAGCCTCATCATCAGCCTCATCATCATCATCATCATCACCATCATCATCATCATCAGCCTCATCATCATCAGCCTCACCATCAGCCTCATCATCATCATCAGCCTCATCATCATCATCATCACCATCATCAGCCTCATCATCAGCCTCATCATCATCATCATCAGCCTCATCATCATCATCATCAGCCTCATCAGCCTCATCATCATCATCAGCCTCATCACCATCAGCCTCATCATCATCATCAGCCTCATCATCAGCCTCATCATCATCATCAGCCTCACCATCAGCCTCACCATCATCATCAGCCTCACCATCAGCCTCATCATCATCATCAGTCTCATCATCATCATCAGCCTCATCATCATCATCATCATCATCACCATCAGCCTCACCATCATCATCAGCCTCACCATCAGCCTCATCATCATCATCAGTCTCATCATCATCATCATCAGCCTCATCATCATCATCAGCCTCATCATCATCATCATCATCATCACCATCAGCCTCATCAGCCTCATCATCATCATCATCATCATCATCAGCCTCATCATCATCATCATCATCATCACCATCAGCCTCATCATCATCACCATCAGCCTCATCATCATCATCATCATCAGCCTCATCATCATCATCATCATCATCACCATCAGCCTCATCATCATCACCATCAGCCTCATCATCATCAGCCTCATCATCATCATCATCATCACCATCAGCCTCATCATCACCATCAGCCTCATCATCATCATCATCATCATCATCATCATCATCAGCCTCATCATCATCATCATCATCAGCCTCATCAGCCTCATCATCATCATCATCATCAGCCTCATCATCATCATCATCATCATCAGCCTCATCATCATCATCATCAGCAGCCTCATCATCATCATCATCAGCCTCATCATCATCAGCCTCATCATCATCATTATCATCAGCCTCATCATCATCAGCCTCATCATCATCATCATCAGCCTCATCATCATCATCATCAGCCTCATCATCATCATCAGCAGCCTCATCATCATCATCAGCCTCATCATCATCATCATCATCATCAGCCTCATCATCATCATCATCAGCCTCATCATCATCATCATCATCATCAGCCTCATCATCATCATCATCATCAGCCTCATCATCATCATCATCATCATCAGCAGCCTCATCATCATCATCAGCCTCATCATCATCATCATCATTATCATCAGCCTCATCATCATCATCATCATCATCACGCCTGCTTGTCCTTCAGTTTGGTCCACGGTTACCATGACAACCATCCAGTGAGTCATCCACTCTAAACTCCAGAGAAGAAGAAGAGACGGGACAAAGAGAGACGACCTCCCACTCCTCCTCCTCGCCGCGTTCCAACCGCTAAAAAAACAACAAACAGCTCCGATTCGTCATCCACGCCGTCTGCTGCACGCCGTCTGCTGCACGCAGCGCGCAAGATCTCACCATGGCAACGGCTGCATCCAGACCGGAGACCACGACAACAGAGAGAGAGACTGATGGAGAATTCAGAGAGGCTGTGATTGATCATCGATCAGGACCTGATCAGCACGGGACCAGTTACACCTGTTAGAGGTGGGACCAGGTACGCCTGTTAGAGGCGGGACCAGTTACACCTGTTAGGAACGGGACCAGGTACACCTGTTAGGAGCGGGACCAGGTACACCTGTTAGGAGCGGGACCAGGTACACCTGTTAGGAGCGGGACCAGGTACACCTGTTAGAGGCGGGACCAGGTACACCTGTTAGAGGCGGGACCAGGTACACCTGTTAGGAGCGGGACCAGGTACGCCTGTTAGGAGCGGGACCAGGTACGCCTGTTAGAGGCGGGACCAGGTACGCCTGTTAGAGGCGGGACCAGTTACACCTGTTAGGAGCGGGACCAGGTACACCTGTTAGGAGCGGGACCAGGTACACCTGTTAGGAGCGGGACCAGGTACACCTGTTAGAGGCGGGACCAGGTACGCCTGTTAGAGGCGGGACCAGTTATACCTGTTAGGAGCGGGACCAGGTACACCTGTTAGGAGCGGGACCAGTTATACCTGTTAGGAGCGGGACCAGGTACACCTGTTAGGAGCGGGACCAGGTACACCTGTTAGGAGCGGGACCAGGTACACCTGTTAGGAGCGGGACCAGGTACACCTGTTAGGAGCGGGACCAGGTACGCCTGTTAGGAGCGGGACCAGGTACGCCTGTTAGAGGCGGGACCAGGTACGCCTGTTAGAGGCGGGACCAGTTATACCTGTTAGGAGCGGGACCAGGTACACCTGTTAGGAGCGGGACCAGGTACACCTGTTAGGAGCGGGACCAGGTACACCTGTTAGGAGCGGGACCAGGTACACCTGTTAGAGGCGGGACCAGGTACACCTGTTAGGAGCGGGACCAGGTACGCCTGTTAGAGGCGGGACCAGGTACGCCTGTTAGAGGCGGGACCAGTTACGCCTGTTAGGAGCGGGACCAGGTACGCCTGTTAGGAGCGGGACCAGGTACACCTGTTAGGAGCGGGACCAGGTACACCTGTTAGGAGCGGGACCAGGTACACCTGTTAGGAGCGGGACCAGGTACACCTGTTAGGAGCGGGACCAGGTACACCTGTTAGGAGCGGGACCAGGTACACCTGTTAGGAGCGGGACCAGGTACACCTGTTAGGAGCGGGACCAGGTACACCTGTTAGAGGCGGGACCAGGTACGCCTGTTAGAGGCGGGACCAGGTACGCCTGTTAGAGGCGGGACCAGTTACACCTGTTAGGAGCGGGACCAGGTACACCTGTTAGGAGCGGGACCAGGTACACCTGTTAGGAGCGGGACCAGGTACACCTGTTAGGAGCGGGACCAGGTACACCTGTTAGGAGCGGGACCAGGTACACCTGTTAGGAGCGGGACCAGGTACACCTGTTAGGAGCGGGACCAGGTACACCTGTTAGGAGCGGGACCAGGTACACCTGTTAGAGGCGGGACCAGGTACACCTGTTAGAGGCGGGACCAGGTACGCCGGAGATGAGGAGGAATCAGCCGATCAGCCGATGTATTAATATCTGACATGTTGAGCAGAGTGAGCTCTCTGTCATGTGTGAGGATCTTTGTGCGGCCTGTAGAGACCGGCGGCGACATCACCAGTCAGGTGACTCAGGTGTGTTCACAGCTATCACTCAAACATCCTGCCCGTCCACATTCCCGCTGTCGCCCGGCGACCTTTGACCTCCATCTCTTCTTCTCTGACTGATCCAACAGGAAACACCTGAACAGGTTTAATGGGTCCTTAAGGGATAATTAAAACACCTGAAATATACCACACATCCATTAACTTAAACATGGACAAATGAAAACCATTAATTAAACTCCACTTCACTGGTTCTAGTTCTGGTACCGGTTCTGGTACTGGTTCTGGTACCGGTAAGGTACTGGTTCTGGTATCGGTACCGGTTCTGGTACCGGTACTTGTACTGGTTCTGGTACTGGTACTGGTAGCAGTCTGTGTCAGATGGGCCTTTCTGGACCTGAGGGGTCGCGTTGCTTCCCAGTGTTGGGCGCTTGGCGGGCGCTTGGACAGAGAGAGAGAGGACAGAGAGAGAGAGAGGACAGAGAGGAGGACAGAGAGAGAGAGAGGACAGAGAGAGAGAGGACAGAGAGAGAGAGAGGAGGACAGAGAGAGAGAGGACAGAGAGAGAGAGAGGACAGAGAGGAGGACAGAGAGAGAGAGAGGACAGAGAGAGAGAGGACAGAGAGAGAGAGAGGAGGACAGAGAGAGAGAGGACAGAGAGAGAGAGAGGACAGAGAGGAGGACAGAGAGAGAGAGGACAGAGAGAGAGAGGACAGAGAGAGAGAGAGGACAGAGAGAGAGGACAGAGAGAGAGAGGACAGAGAGAGAGTGGACAGAGAGAGAGAGAGGAGGACAGAGAGAGAGAGGACAGAGAGAGAGAGAGGACAGAGAGGAGGACAGAGAGAGAGAGGACAGAGAGAGAGAGGACAGAGAGAGAGAGAGGACAGAGAGAGAGGACAGAGAGAGAGAGGACAGAGAGAGAGTGGACAGAGAGAGAGAGGACAGAGAGAGAGAGGACAGAGAGAGAGGACAGAGAGAGAGAGGACAGAGAGAGAGGACAGAGAGAGAGGACAGAGAGAGAGAGGACAGAGAGGAGGACAGAGAGAGAGAGGACACAGAGAGAGGACAGAGAGAGAGGACAGAGAGAGAGGACAGAGAGGACAGAGAGAGAGAGGACACAGAGAGAGGACAGAGAGAGAGAGGACAGAGAGAGAGAGGACACAGAGAGAGGACACAGAGAGAGGACAGAGAGAGAGGACACAGAGAGAGGACAGAGAGAGAGAGGACAGAGATAGAGGACAGAGAGAGAGAGGACAGAGAGAGAGAGGACAGAGAGAGAGAGGACAGATAGAGAGGACAGAGAGAGAGAGGACAGAGAGAGAGAGGACAGAGAGAGAGAGGACAGAGAGGAGGACAGAGAGAGAGAGGACAGAGAGAGAGAGGACAGAGAGAGAGAGGACAGAGAGGAGGACAGAGAGAGAGAGGACAGAGAGAGAGAGGACACAGAGAGAGGACAGAGAGAGAGAGGACAGAGATAGAGAGGACAGAGAGAGAGGACAGAGATAGAGAGGACAGATAGAGAGGACAGAGAGAGAGGACAGAGAGAGAGAGGACAGAGAGAGAGAGGACAGAGAGGAGGACAGAGAGAGAGAGGACAGAGAGAGAGAGGACAGAGAGAGAGAGGACAGAGATAGAGAGGACAGATAGAGAGGACAGAGAGAGAGAGGACAGAGAGAGAGAGGACAGAGAGGAGGACAGAGAGAGAGAGGACAGAGAGAGAGAGGACAGAGATAGAGAGGACAGAGAGAGAGGACAGAGAGAGAGAGGACAGAGAGAGAGAGGACAGAGAGGAGGACAGAGAGAGAGAGGACAGAGAGAGAGAGGACAGAGAGAGAGAGGACAGAGATAGAGAGGACAGATAGAGAGGACAGAGAGAGAGAGGACAGAGAGAGAGAGGACAGAGAGGAGGACAGAGAGAGAGAGGACAGAGAGAGAGAGGACAGAGATAGAGAGGACAGAGAGAGAGAGGACACAGAGAGAGAGAGGACAGAGATAGAGAGGACAGAGAGAGAGAGGACACAGAGAGAGAGGACAGACAGTGAAGGACTCACCGGTGTGTTGTCCTCTAGTTGTCCCATGTGGAGCTGAGAGGGTTTTAGGTCCAGAGAGAGGAAGAGCAGGTGAATGGCTGAAAGCTGCTGATCAACAGAGACACAGAGATGGTGGAGCTCAAAGATCGTCTCCACACGAGATGACTCACTCACAACTTCCGGTTCCACAGCAATGGGTGTTGACTATGCGCATGCGCACCACTGCTGCCACAGACAGGACAAATCAGTACAGACATGTCACTCTGATACATATTCCTGGCACCAAACTGTGAGTGATCCAGATCAACAGCTGTAGTACTACTAGTGGTACTACTACTAGTACTAGTACCACTAGTAGTACTACTACAGCTGTAGCTCTAGTAGTACTACTAGTAGTAGCAGTAGTAGTAGTACTACTAGTAGTAGCAGAAGTAGTAGTAGTTTTTTCAGGTAAACAATAAAAACAAACAATCATTTTAATTCAGATATTTTACTGCGTTTTTATTTCCAGAAGGTGTCGGTGCTTTTTTATTTTATACAGATATTTTTTAATCACATTAAAACCCAGAAACACCCGAGTGAGCCCAGTTTACTGCCTGAAGTACATACAAGTACACACAAGTACACGCAAGTACACACAGAAACACACAAGTACACACAGGTACACACATAAAGAGAGTTACAGCTGACAGATTTCATTTGACAAATTTATGGCAGCTGATATCAGGAGGTTGCTTCTGTTGTCCCCCAGACGCTGAGGATGGAAAACCAAGAATTAGCGACAGGTAACGCGGTCACGTGTTTCTGTAGCAACGGGTAACGCGGTCACGTGTTTCTGTAGCGACGGGTAACGCGGTCACGTGTTTCTATAGCGACGGGTAACGCGGTCACGTGTTTCTGTAGCGACGGGTAACGCGGTCACGTGTTTCTATAGCGACGGGTAACGCGGTCACGTGTTTCTGTAGCGACGGGTAACGCGGTCACGTGTTTCTG
>NW_027428184.1:60725-108225 GCF_043250625.1 Sebastes fasciatus | reverse complement strand
CGTCGTAGCGGTGGAGGACGAGGTCTTGTCCGTGTGGACAGCGAGGACACGTCTCCAGTAGGCTTCAGGGAGCGACAACAGACGGCAGACAACCTGAGAGGAGAGCAGCGTAGCTGATGAACCACTGAGAGACCAGATGGACATGTCTAGTCCTCAAAGTCAGGGTTTCATCCGATAAGATCAAAGAAACGTGTTCGTAGGGCCGTCGCAATAACCGCAGTAATGACAAGCAACCGCCACGACCACCCCAACCGCCACGATTGTCACAACCAACCGTCACAACCACCCCAACCGCCACCCCAACCGCCACAACCAACTGTCACAACCATCACGACCACCCCAACCGCCACAACCATCATGATCACCCCAACCGCCACGATCATCACGACCACCCCAACAACCATCACGACCACCCCAACCGCCACAACCACCACAACTGCCACGACCGTCACAACCATCACGACCACCCCAACCATCACGAACCGCCACAACCACCACAACCACCACGACCGCCACAACCAACCGTCACAACCAACCCAACTGCCACAATCATCACGACCACCACAACTGCCACGACCATCACAACCAACCGTCACAACCATCACGACCACCCCAACCATCACGACCATCCCAACCGCCACGACCATCACGAACCACCACGACCATCACAACCGCCACGACCGTCACAACCAACCGTCACAACCATCACGACCACCCCAACCATCATGACCATCCCAACCGCCACGACCATCACGAACCGCCACAACCATCACGACCACCACAACTGCCACGACCATCACGACCACTACAACTGCCACGACCGTCACAACCAACCGTCACAACCATCACGACCACCCCAACCATCACGACCATCCCAACCGCCACGACCATCACGAACCGCCACGACCACCACAACCGCCACAACCAACCGTCACAACCATCACGACCACCACAACCACCACAACCAACCGTCACAACCATCACGACCACCACAACTGCCACGACCATCACAACTGCATCACGACCACCACAACCGCCACAACCAACCGTCACAACCGCCACAACCAACCGTCACAACCATCACGACCACCACAACTGCCACGACCATCACAACTGCCACGACCATCACGACCACCACAACTGCCACGACCGTCACAACCAACCGTCACAACCATCACGACCACCCCAACCATCACGACCATCCCAACCGCCACGACCATCACAACCAACCGTCACAACCATCACAACCGCCACGACCGCCACAACCAACCGTCACAACCACCCCAACCATCACGACCATCCCAACCGCCACGACCATCACGAACCGCCACGACCATCACAACCGTCACGACCACCCCAACCATCACGACCACCACAACCGCCACGACCACCACAACCACCACAACCACCACAACCGCCACGATCGTAAAAACCAACCGTCACAACTGCCCCAACCACCACGTCCTTCACAAATGTCACAACTACCATGACCACCACGGCCGCCTCAACCGCCATGACCGTCACAACCGCCACGAACCGCCACGAACCGCCACGAACCGCCACGAACCGCCACGACCGCCACGTTCATGGTTTATCTTTTGAATTCGCTGTATTACCGTCCGGGTGGAAACAGGATTGTAAACACTGTTCCGTTCCAGAGACAGGTTGAGATAACGAAAAGGAAAAAAGAGTAAAAAATTCCCAGAAATCAGGAGAATTGTGACTGATTAGGAAACCGTGAGACGGCGATGAAAGACGGGAGTCTCCCGGGAAAATCAGGAGGGTTGGCGGGTACGGCGTTAGCTACGAACCGCCAGCTCGGCCGTCGCCATGTTGAGAGCCGTAAGAGGCAACAGAACTGCCTTCAGAGAGAAGCGGACCTTCGGCTGAGTGTTGGTGTCTCTCATGATGGTGGACGGAGTCGGCTCAGACATCCCGTGTCCCACCAGAGTCGGTCCGAACACCCGGGCCAGATTGTTCTGGTCCATCTGACACGGAGGACTCCTCGTCACCCTGGAGACGGACGGAGACATTAAGACTGGTTAGATATTTAAACTGACTCTCACTGTCAGGATGGTTCTGATGTCTGGAACCTTCCACATGTTTGTCTGATATTCCAGATGTGGCGTTTGTACTTCTGCAGGTGAAGCATCAGAAACGCCAGCGTGTCCCTGTTGACCTTCGGCAGCTCTGCTAACGCCTGATACAAGATGGCAGCGCTGTTGTCTTCATCAGCCAGCTCTGAAACACAGACACATGGTGACGGTTCTACCTGCACAGACGGGTTCTAACTGCATAGACGGGTTCTAACTGCACAGACGGGTTCTAACTCCATAGACGGGTTCTAACTGCATAGACGGGTTCTAACTGCACAGACGGGTTCTAACTCCACAGACGGGTTCTATTGCACAGACGGGTTCTGACTGCACAGACGGGTTCTAACTGCACAGACGGGTTCTATTGCACAGACGGGTTCTGACTGCACAGACGGGTTCTGACTGCACAGACGGGTTCTGACTGCACAGACGGGTTCTAACTGCACAGACGGGTTCTAACTGCACAGACGGGTTCTGACTGCACAGACGGGTTCTAACTGCACAGACGGGTTCTAACTCCAGAGACGGGTTCTAACTGCACAGACGGGTTCTAACTCCATAGACGGGTTCTAACTGCACAGACGGGTTCTAACTGCACATACGGGTTCTAACTGCACAGACGGGTTCTAACTGCACAGACGGGTTCTAACTGCACAGACGGGTTCTAACTGCACAGACGGGTTCTAACTCCATAGACGGGTTCTAACTGCACAGACGGTTTCTAACTGCACAGACGGGTTCTAACTGCACAGACGGGTTCTAACTGCACATACGGGTTCTAACTGCACAGACGGGTTCTAACTGCACAGACGGGTTCTAACTGTCAGGGTCCACAGTAGAACTCAACCGATGACTGATTTGGAGGTGAGCTGGTGAGCATCTTCAGTCTTCGTACCTGAAGCCTCCATGAAGGTGCGGTGCAGTTTGAAGGTGATCAGCGGCTCCTTCAGTTTCCTCAGGAAGTCCTTCAGAAGTCCACACAGAACGTGAACATCGTGAACTTTACTGAGCATCAGTGGTGTTTTCCCCTGGAGGAACCGGTCTCTGAGCTCCTTCACCAGACGCTCCCCTCCAGGAACTCTGTACAGGCCTCTCTGCAGACGGCAGGACATCAGCAGCTGAAACTCA
The DNA here is from genome assembly GCF_043250625.1 of Sebastes fasciatus. Lineage (NCBI taxonomy): Eukaryota > Metazoa > Chordata > Actinopteri > Perciformes > Sebastidae > Sebastes > Sebastes fasciatus. Next base: position 105,001 of record NW_027428184.1, on the reverse strand, counting down.
CGCTGTATGAACCGGGCTGAACCACGCTGGTCTGAAACCAGGACTCACCTCCTCCAGCCCTCTCCTCTCGATCTCAGCCACACACTCCACAACCAGCTGGGGAACTCTGGGAGGGTTCACTGGAGCAAAACCCTCCAACGAGTTCTGGAGAGACAAAGATCCAGTCAGGTTAAAAACAGGAACAATCAGGAACTCAGAGGTACTGTGAGAACTCAGAGGAACTCAGAGGGACTCAGAGGAACTCAGAGGGAATCGGAGGAACTCAGAGGAACTCAGAGGGACTCGGAGGGAATCGGAGAAACTCAGAGGAACTCAGAGGAACTCAGAGGAACTCAGAGGAACTCAGAGGAACTCAGAGGGACTCAGAGGGACTCAGAGGGACTCAGAGGTACTGTGAGAACTCAGAGGTACTGTGAGAACTCAGAGGTACTGTGAGAACTCAGAGGTACTGTGAGAACTCAGAGGGACTCAGAGGAACTCAGAGGTACTGTGAGAACTCAGAGGGACTCAGAGGGACTCAGAGGAACTCAGAGGAACTCAGAGGTACCTGTTGAGCTGAACTTCCTGTCTTGGCGGCAGCCGAACAGCCTTCGCTTAGTTTCTGTTTGCACTCCGGATGAGCGACCGCTCGGCAGTTTCTGCACTTCATCACCACCTTCCCGAAGCGGATCCTCTTGCCGCATGGCGAGCACATCTCCGGCCGGATCACCTGCAGGGGGGCAGATAGACTACGCTGACGGACCGGATGCTAAACGCTCATCTGTAAACTTTAGACATAAATAAGATTCATCTTCCTAATCAGTCCATTTCTATGCAGACGATGTTTTACATTCTTCATCTCCAGTCGACCTCTGATGCTTTTCAACGGTCACTTAATCTCAGACAAGACAAAGTATATTAAACTTTAAATGGAACCCTGAGTCAGACAAATACTGAGTATAGATATTATAGGATCTCTACGGTCAGTATAGATCTTATAGGAGCTCTGTTAGGTCAGTATAGATCTTATAGGAGCTCTGTACGGTCAGTATAGATCTTATAGGAACTCTGTACGGTCAGTATAGATCCTATAGGAGCTCTGTACGGTCAGTATAGATCTTATAGGAACTCTGTACGGTCAGTATAGATCCTATAGGAGCTCTGTATGGTCAGTATAGATCCTATAGGAGCTCTGTACGGTCAGTGTGGATCTTATAGGAGCTCTGTACGGTCAGTGTGGATCTTATAGGAGCTCTGTACGGTCAGTGTGGATCTTATAGGAACTCTGTACGGTCAGTATGGATCTTATAGGAACTCTGTACGGTCAGTATAGATCCTATAGGAGCTCTGTACGGTCAGTATGGATCTTATAGGAACTCTGTACGGTCAGTATAGATCCTATAGGAGCTCTGTACGGTCAGTATAGATCTTATAGGAGCTCTGTACAGTCAGTATAGATCCTATAGGAGCTCTGTACGGTCAGTATAGATCCTATAGGAACTCGTACGGTTTTAGAAAGGAAATCGTGTTTCAGGGTTTTCTCGGCTCTGCAGCCGTGAGACGGTCTGACAGCGACACTGTCCTCCATCTTTGTTTCGGTTTCAGGTTCCACCGTCGTCTCATCACCAAGAAACCACACCGAGGTCTGGTCTGAGGAACACAAGTTCAATACACAGTTCATATCTATATATTTAGTTTTTATACATTATCACAGAGTGAAGCTGGAGGTCGTATCCACGGTGACCCTCCGACGTTTTAGACACTCTGAGGTTTGTTTTGGTTGACGGATACGGAACGGATATGACATCACGTTACTCAGACTACCACAATAAAAGCGGTAACTTCGTTCTACCTCCACATCGACTAACGGTACGGTTCTTCAGGATCCGTCCTTTCCACGCTTCCCATTCATTGTTTATGTAAGCAGCCATGCAGCAATGCATTCTGGTAGCGTGGCTGCGCGACTCGAGAGACGGAGCGTCACAACGGTCGTTCCTCATTTGCATAAAGTTGAGGTCCAGGCTACTTTATGCAAATCACGGGCGTCCGACGCGACTCGCCGCCTCTCGAAACTCCCGAGAGTCTTTCAGAATAAACGTTGTTGATTTTAAATAAAGACAGATTCAGCAGCTGGATTATTCCTCTCCTCAGATGTTCTCAGAAACGTCTCAGTGAAACAAGAGAAGAATGTTTCCAAACGAGCCGCCGTGTTGTTTCCGGTTTGAAAGCTGGAGCAGCAGCTCACGGAGGGAAAGCGTTCGTCCAATCAGGTGTGGTCTAGTGGCGGCCCACCAAGCGTCCAACGCTGGGAAGCGGCCCGTTGGACACAAACCATCAGAAGAAGCAGATATATCGATTCTGGTACCAAAACATCTGTTTCAGAGTCTCACAGAGTTTTAAACTCACCTCCTCCGGCTGAACCAGCACACTCCTGGCTGAGGGGCTGGACCGGGGTCTCGGGGGTCACCATGTGGATCTGACCTCTGGTCTCAGGAGTCACCGTCGACGTCTTCGCCATCACGTCGACCTCCTGAGTCACACAAACTCAACTTTAGTCTCCTCCATGTTGTTAAAGGAGGAACCAGTGAGTTCCATCAGCCTCCAGAACGCTGAAGGAACCGCTGAGTTCTATCAGCCTCCAGAACGCTGGAGGAACCGCTGAGTTCTATCAGCCTCCAGAACGCTGAAGGAACCGCTTCAACTACTATCATTATCTATTCATCTGTCAGGGATTTCATCCATTCATTGTTTGGTCTATACATTTTAAAACATGCAACTTGACTTATTCAAATATTTAGTCTGACCAACAGTCCAAAATAGAACTGCTGCTGGAAACACGAATAAAACCTTCAAACATACGTCCTTTATAGAAATCTGCTATCTGAGAAATAAGAACTGATGTTCCAGAGGAAATATTCTGCTTTTTACTGACTAGTACTTCTTCCACTGAGTACTTCTTCTACTGAGTACTTCTTCCTCTGAGTACTTCTTCCTCTGAGTACTTCTTCCTCTGAGTACTTCTTCCACTGAGTACTTCTTCCTCTGAGTACTTCTTGTACTGAGTACTGAGTACTTCTTGTACTGAGTACTTCTTCTACTGAGTACTTAGTACTTCTTCTACTGAGTACTGAGTACTTCTTCTACTGAGTACTTCTTCCTCTGAGTACTTCTTCCTCTGAGTACTGAGTAATTCTTCCTCTGAGTACTTCTTCTACTGAGTACTGAGTACTTCTTCTACCATCTTATAATCAGTGTGTTCACCTCTACAGTTTTTCTGTCCAGCAGATCTGAAGACACGTTCATGCTTCTCCCTCGCCTCCCAACCGGAGCGGCACCCGCCGGTCCCAACGACGAGCGCTGAGGAGAACCAACAGAACCAACAGAACGTCAGAACAAACAAACAAACATCTGGCTGAGGAACATGTGAACGTGGGAACGTCACACTGACCCTCTTCTCTCTGGCTCGAGATCTCAGCGGTTTGATGAGAGTCGTGTCCAGATCCTGAAACAACATGAAAACAAACGTCAGTGACATCACAACCACGACGGACTTCACTTCCTGGGTTAACCTTCCATGTCCTCATCAGGAACGGGATCAAAACTGGACCATTGTAATGCTCTCCGAACCGAGCACATTCTTTTATGGGTTTATAAATCACTCAATGATCTCGCTGCTGACTCCTTGTCTTGATTTCAAGGATCCTTTAACGGTTAAATCCTGCCGTCTGCGTTCGTACCACGTCGTCGTCCGTCCGATCGTAGCTGATGTCAGAGTGAGACAGGAAAGACGACTCGTCAATCACACACAGCCTAAAGGAACAAACAGAAAAAAGGTTTTAATCACTACGAGCCTCCAAAGATTCAACAGGTTATATTAACAATCCTTTATTACTGCTACTGATCCCACTGAGAAGCAACTCAACTCCAGTCTCCTCACTGACATCTAAACCCTTCAAGAACCTGGAAAGAACCTCTTAAATCTACATGAGGAACATGTGAAAACTACAAGAACCACTGAAACCCCACTCAGCCTTCACAGCCTCCTCAACAGAGGAGATTTAGTATGATAACCAGTATGAGACCCAACAAGGTCCTGACAGCAATAACGTCTCAGCCAAGAAGAACAGGTTGAAACTAAACATGCGTCCACTTTGTCCCCCTTGATGGTGTCTTACTGGGATCTGAGGACAGACCTGAGACACAGAGCTTACATTCCGTCCCTCAGGCTGGACTCATTCATTCAGTCTAAAACCACAAAGATGTTCATCAACATTGAGCCTGCGGTGCGGTGGGAGGTGTTGGAGCCGCCGGTGGAGGAAAGCCCTGACGACAGGTGGAACAACAGAACTGGTGGAACAGGTAAATGTATTCTACAGACCGGTATTACACCGATCAGAACCAGAGAACCCGTCGGCCCACTCGTCTCTCACCGTCTGCTGCTCCGGTGCTGAGTCACGTTTCCTCCTTTGTGTTCAAACGTGGCCAACAGAGATTTCTGCTCGTCGTTCAGACAGGCGCTGGATTTACTGTCGTGGACCAGGATGTCACACATGAGCTGCATCTGCCGTTGCTGCCAATCAGAGACAAGAAGAGCAGTGATCCAGTGATCCAGGGATCCAGACTCTCAGCGCCGCCTACATGCTGCAGAGAGTCTGAACAGTAGTGGGGTTAAACATGTTGGTGGTGGCGCTAGAGGAAACACCACCGAGTCATTAACGTCTAAAGGGTTCATGCGCTACCGGAGCAGAGACACTGTTTAAGAGCTGACATGGTGGAGCAGGGACGTAGCGTTGGGACGTAGCGTTGGGACGTAGCGTTGGGACGTGGTGTTAGAACGCGGCATTGGGACTCACCAGGTACCGGTAGTCTACGCGGCGTTGGGACTCACCAGGTACCGGTAGTCTACGCGGCGTTGGGACTCACCAGGTACCGGTAGTCCCCTCGGCGTTGGGACTCACCAGGTACCGGTAGTCGCCTCGGCGTTGGGACTCACCAGGTACCGGTAGTCGCCTCGGCGTTGGGACTCACCAGGTACCGGTAGTCGCCTCGGCGTTGGGACTCACCAGGTACCGGTAGTCCCCTCGGCGTTGGGACTCACCAGGTACCGGTAGTCGCCTCGGCGTTGGGACTCACCAGGTACCGGTAGTCGCCTCGGCGTTGGGACTCACCAGGTACCGGTAGTCTCCTCGGCGTTGGGACTCACCAGGTACCGGTAGTCTCCTCGGCGTTGGGACTCACCAGGTACCGGTAGTCTCCTCGGCGTTGGGACTCACCAGGTACCGGTAGTCTCCTCGGCGTTGGGACTCACCAGGTACCGGTAGTCTCCTCGGCGTTGGGTCTCACCAGGTACCGGTAGTCGCCTCGGCGTTGGGACTCACCAGGTACCGGTAGTCGCCTCGGCGTTGGGACTCACCAGGTACCGGTAGTCTCCTCGGCGTTGGGACTCACCAGGTACCGGTAGTCTCCTCGGCGTTGGGACTCACCAGGTACCGGTAGTCTCCTCGGCGTTGGGACTCACCAGGTACCGGTAGTCTCCTCGGCGTTGGGACTCACCAGGTACCGGTAGTCTCCTCGGCGTTGGGACTCACCAGGTACTGGTAGTCGCCTTCGATCTTGTAGCGTTTCTTCATCTCCACGTCCAGCTGGTTGCGAGCGTGCTTCAGTTTGACCTCCAGAGCAGCTTTGGACACGTCCGACTTCACCAGCAGCTCCTTGTACTTCTTCAGCTCCAGCTCGGCGTGAAGCCAGCGCTTCCTCACCGCCTCGAAGTTCTTCACCACCTGAACGAACTCTGAGAGGACAGAAGGACAAATCTCAGTCTACGTCCTCAGTCTGAGGAGACAGTGTGAGGGTAAAGATGGTCTTTCTGTCTGTCTCTGTCCTCAGACTGAGGAGACAGTGTGAGGGTAAAGATAGTCTTTCTGTCTGTCTCTGTCCTCAGTCTATGTCCTCAGACTATGTCCTCAAACTGAGGAGACAGTGTGAGGGTAAAGATAGTCTTTCTGTCTGTCTCTGTCCTCAGTCTATGTCCTCAGACTATGTCCTCAGACTGAGGAGACAGTGTGAGGGTAAAGATAGTCAGTCTTTCTGTCTGTCTCTGTCCTCAGTCTATGTCCTCAGACTATGTCCTCAGACTGAGGAGACAGTGTGAGGGTAAAGATAGTCAGTCTTTCTGTCTGTCTCTGTCCTCAGTCTATGTCCTCAGACTATGTCCTCAGACTGAGGAGACAGTGTGAGGGTAAAGATGGTCTTTCTGTCTGTCTCTGTCCTCAGACTGAGGAGACAGTGTGAGGGTAAAGATGGTCTTTCAGTCCGTCTCTGTCTGAATAACCTGTAAAGTGATCCTGGATCAGTGAGGACGTCTCACCACGCTCGCTGTCCACAGTGTCCTCCTCCATGGTGATCCTCTGGAGACAGAGAGCCAGCAGCTCCTCCACGATGAGCCGAGACTCCCCCATCAGCCTCCTCTAGGACCCCCCCGCCGCCGGGCTCTTATTCTGGTAGTCTGGTCCAGACTTCCTGCAGGTTCACCAAGTTAAACACTTTTAATATCACACAATGCAAAAAGTGTTCAGCTGAACTGACCTGCGACCTCTGACCTCTGATCTCTGACCTCTGACCTCTGACCTCTGACCACGGTTCAACACCTGAAACCAACTCAGCCTGACTTCCTTCAGGAGGTTCAACACCTGAAACCTCCTGAAGGAACTCAGACCCAGTTCCTCCTTCCTGTCAGTCACAACAACAACCAGAACCACCTCCGTCTAATATAGAAATATAGACAATATAGAAATACACAGAATATACAGAATATAGAACTATAGAAAAAATAGAGAATATAGAAATATAGAGAATATACAGAATATAGAAATATAGAGAATATAGAAATATAGAGAATATAGAAATATAGAGAATATAGAAATACACAGAATATACAGAATATAGAACTATAGAAAAAATAGAGAATATAGAAAAAATAGAGAATATAGAGAATATAGAGAATATAGAAATATAGAGAATATAGAGAATATAGAAATATAGAGAATATAGAAATATAGACAATATAGAAATATAGACAATATAGAAATACACAGAATATAGAACTATAGAAAAAATAGAGAATATAGAAAAAATAGAGAATATAGAGAATATAGAGAATAGAGAAATATAGAGAATATAGAGAATATAGAAATATAGAGAATATAGAAATATAGAGAATATAGAAATATAGAGAATATAGTAATATAGAGAATATAGAAATATAGAGAATATAGAAATATAGAACTATACAGAATATAGAACTATAGAAAAAATAGAGAATATAGAAATATAGAGAATAGAGAATATAGAAATATAGAGAATAGAGAATATAGAGCTAGAAACAGGTGAACATTAACATTTAACTGTGATCAAAAGTATAAAACAACAACAGACGGAGAGTTACTGGATCAAACTTTACTCAGTTCACACAGCTGAATGAGTGAATGAATGAATGAATGGATTAGTTCTTTAATGAATGAGTGAATGAGTGAATGAGGAGGTTTAGACTCACCTCAGGCTGCAGCTCCTCTCAGCTCATCAGACTTCATTGATTAGTCCTGTGTGTGTGTCTGTCTGATCATGTGACCTCAGCTGCTACCCCTATTGGTGCTGATGTCATCGGTACAGCTGCTTCATCCTGTTGTCTAAATCAATCAATCAATCAATCAATAAATAGATGAATAAATAAATAGATAAATAAATAAATAAATAAATAAATAAATAAATAAATAAATAGATATAGATAGATAGATAAATAAATAAATAAATAAATAAATAGATAAATAGATATAGATAGATAGATAAATAAATAAAGGAAACCAGTAACATTATCCAGATTAAAACTGATCATGATTTTACAAACATGAACGTTTATGTTATGTTATGTTCTACACAATTTCTTCATAAAATAAACATTTGGAATTAATTTATATAATTTACATACAAATCTATAATCTTTAAAATTCGTAATTTGGATTTTTTTATTTCTGATCTGATTAATAATATAAATATTATAAATATACTCTATATGTAGAGTTTATTTATATTTATATTATTCTATATATATTATGTATACTGCAAGTTTATTTTATGAAGTATACTTGGTAAAGTTCAAGTATATATTTCCCAAGTAGACTTTAAGTAGTAAGTATACTTATATCAATGTACTAGATTTATACTTGTACTACTTCAATACATCTTGGGACTTAATAAGCCCACTTTTTAGTTTAGTACACTTTAAAGTATACTCTCAGTAAACTACTAGTTTAATAGTTTTTATACTACAACTATACTAACTTATCATTTTCTTAAGTATATCCTGATCAAAAGATTAGGTACAAGTATAAGTCAAGTATACTTAAACCTTTCTGTTTTCTGTATGAGCCAAGTACACTTTTATAATATATCTCTGATAAGTACGTAAAAAGTAAACTGCAAGGAAACTCTCTTATTTGAAGTGTAAAAGAAGTATACTAGTAGTACTCTTCAACTTCAGTGATGGATAAAAACAGACGTCTCACTCTGCCGTGTTTCTCTTTACACTTTATTCATGCAGCTCGAACAAGTTGGAAGAGGAGTTTTATACCTTCACGACAACAACAACAACAACAACAACAACAACAACAACAGATGCACCGTCGCCACACAACGCCTAAAATAACTAACCTGAATCTGAATTTGTGAACATTGAATAAAATACATTCAAATTCAGCATCTGAAATTGCAAATCAAGAAATTTCACATTTTAATTTCAAAGAGTTGAATTCAGAAAAAATAAATTCAGATTATATGATTTTCAAAGTCAAATATTTCGACGCTGCAAATTCATGTCCTCCATGTTGGCTCCATGTTGGCTCCATGTTGGCTCCATGTTGGCTCCATATTGGCTCCATGTTGCCTCCATGTGGCCTCCATGTTGGCTCCATGTTGGCTCCATATTGGCTCCTTGTGGCCTCCATGTGGCCTCCATGTTGGCTCCATGTTGCCTCCATGTGGCCTCCATGTTGGCTCCATGTTGCCTCCATATTGGCTCCATATTGGCTCCATATTGGCTCCATGTTGGCTCCATGTTGGCTCCATGTTGGCTCCATGTGGCCTCCATGTGGCCTCCATATTGGCTCCATGTTGCCTCCATGTTGCCTCCATATTGGCTCCATGTTGGCTCCATGTTGCCTCCATATTGGTTCCATGTCGGCTCCATGTGGCCTCCATGTGGCCTCCATTTGGCCTCCATATTGGTTCCATGTTGGCTCCATGTTGGCTCCATATGGCTCCAGTGCATCTGTGAGGACGGAGAAACTACCGACTGCTACAGAAACAGTTCAGCCTGCAGGAAAACAGCCGCCATGTTGGAGCTGAATCTGTACTACAGTGTTTGATAAACTAAGCTAAGCTAAGCTAAGCTAAGCTAAGCTAAGCTAAGCTAAGCTAACTGGCTGCTGGCTTCATATTTACTGTTATCAATCTGAACATCTGACTCTCAAAATATCAAACAATTCCTTTAAGGACACAAAATGTCTGTCGTCCAACAGCATCGTTGTACAATATTTAGTTTCTATAGCAACAGCTTGGCGCCAACATGGCCGCCGTGGGCTGCTCGCTGGCTGAACCATGTGTGAGTGCTACAATCACTGATGCTAACACTGCTACGATACAAAAACTGTAAAAAATACAAAATGATCATGGTATCAAATGAAGTCTTTACAAATCAAAAACACTGTTAAAAATCCCTTCAGAGGTCATCAGAGGTCATACAGCAGGAAGGGGAGGGGCTCTGCAGCTGTGACATCACAGTCAGAGGTCAGAGGTCAGAGGTCACGGTGGACGTTGCGGACCCTCTAATAGCCGAGTCAGACCGTGGCTGTATTAACAGACGTGTTACGGCTCCGTCGGGTCAGAAACCTCCATCAGATAAAGGCCACCCCCCCCATGGTCATATGGTAGAAAACAATACTGGTGTGGCACACAGATTGGTAAACCGAGCGTATGGATTGGTAAACCGATCACAGGGGTTGGTAAACCAATCACAGGGGTTGGTAAACCGATCGCAGGGATTGGTAAACAGAGCGTATGGATTGGCAAACCGATCATATGGATTGGTAAACCGATCACAGGGGTTGGTAAACAGAGCGCAGGGGTTGGTAAACAGAGCGCAGTGATTGGTAAACTGATCATATGGATTGGTAAACCGATCACAGGGATTGGTAAACAGAGCGTATGGATTGGTAAACCGATAATATGGATTGGTAAACCAATCACAGGGGTTGGTAAACAGAGCGCAGGGATTGGTAAACCGATCATATGGATTGGTAAACCGATCACAGGGATTGGTAAACCGAGCACAGGGATTGGTAAACCGATCATATGGATTGGTAAACCGATCACAGGGATTGGTAAACCGAGCACAGGGATTGGTAAACCGAGCAGAGGGATTGGTAAACCGAGCGTAGGGATTGGTAAACCGATCAGAGGGATTGGTAAACCGAGCACATGGATTGGTAAACCGATAATATGGATTGGTAAACCGATCACAGGGGTTGGTAAACAGAGCGCAGGGATTGGTAAACCGATCATATGGATTGGTAAACCGATCACAGGGATTTGTAAACAGAGCGCAGGGATTGGTAAACCGAGCGTAGGGATTGGTAAACCGAGCGTAGGGATTGGTAAACTGAGCGTAGGGATTGGTAAACCGATCACAGGGGTTGTTGGCGAGCCAACAGTCACTTTGCTTTAAAATAAAAGGTAATTTTAAAGGTCAGAATCTGTGAGAACTAATGACGATAAATCATCAACGTGGAGCTAATCACCTTACAGGTGAAGTCTACCAATCCGCTCCATCGGTTCACCAATTTACGTGGGGGCGGGGCCAGCAGGAGAAACTGAGAAACTGAGCATGTCCAGAAGAAAACCTCAAAGATAGAAAAGTGAAATTTACACTGACTGGAGTCCAGAACCGGTTCTGATAATACATCCACGGTCTCAGCAGAGTTCTGTTTCTATATGTGGTGATGTTAGTTTGTTTTAGATGTTTCTGGGGGGCAGAGTTTAGGTCCTGTAGGGGGGGCGTTGTATTTATGGTATGGTATTATGGTATATATTATATTATATTGAAGAGATTGCTACTTGCAGGCTTCTACTGGATTCATTAGCACCATTTAGTCCGTTGATGTGTTGAAGTTGATGGTTCGTCTCTAACGGTCGACTATCAAATACTTTATCATAACTAAGATGAACTTTATCAGTGAATTAAACACATAGTTGGAACATGGTACCTCACGGTACTACATGGTACCTCATGGTACCACACACTGAATCTATAACAGAACAATAAAGATTATATTATTATAATAAAGGTCCCATAGTGGTTCAGATTGAGAGTAACAGATACCTGAATAATCACGTTATAAATGACCTTTAATTATTAAATACTACAGACTGGTGTTAATCTCCAGCTCAGAGTCGGAACCAGGATGATATTAATCTAATTAATATGAGCAGAATAGATTTATGGGAAGAATGGACAAAGTATTTCGATGAGGCCGGCTGTCAATAAGAAAAGAGGACGTATTTTCTGGGGTCATACTACTACTACTACTACTACTACTACTACTACTACTACTACTAGCAGTAGTGTACTACCTTTAACAGAGAGCACTGAGAGACAAAGAGAACATGATGAAGCGTTTTATGAATAATGTTGAGTACACATGTGGAAGGATCAGAGTACTTCAAATGACATTTGGTACTCGTTAAAGTACCATTGTTGTAGGATTTAGTACTAGTCGATGGGTTGTAGTACCATTGTTGTAACACTCAGTACTACTTCAGTTGAAGTACACTAGGTGCAGGATTTAGTAAATAGTTGTAGGGCTTAGTAGTACTGGTAGGGTTGTAGTACCATTATTGTAGGATTAAGTATTAGATTTAGGGTTTAATACTAGTTGAAGTACTACTGGTGTTAGTTGTAGGATAAAGTACTTTTTGTAGCCTTGTATTATCAGTGCTGTAACATTCAGTACTAGTCAAAGTCAATTATAGTAGGGTTTAGTACTTGCAAGATTGTAGTACTTGTATGGTTGTAGTACCATTGTTTAGTAGGGCAGGGTAAACTGGGTTTAGTAGTATTTGTAGAGTTGTACTACCATTGTAGCAGGGTTTAGTACTACATGAAGTACCATGGTTTTAGAATTTAGTACTAGCTGGATGGTTGTTGAAGGGTTTGATACTAGTAAAAGTACAATTACTGCAATATTTAGTACTTGTTGTCAGGGTTATAACTAGAGGTTGAGTTGTAGGGTTCAGTAGTAGTTGAAGTACTACTGTTATAGGGTGTAGTACTAGGTCAAAGGTTGTTGTAGGGTTCAGTAATAGTTGAAGTACTACTGTTATAGGGTGTAGTACTAGTTCTAAGGTTGTTGTAGGGTTCAGTAGTAGTTGAAGTACTACTGTTATAGGGTGTAGTACTAGTTCTAAGGTTGTTGTAGGGTTCAGTAGTAGTTGAAGTACTACTGTTATAGGGTGTAGTACTAGGTCTAAGGTTGTTGTAGGGTTCAGTAGTAGTTGAAGTACTACTGTTATAGGGTGTAGTACTAGGTCTAAGGTTGTTGTAGGGTTCAGTAGTAGTTGAAGTACTACTGTTATAGGGTGTAGTACTAGGTCAAAGGTTGTTGTAGGGTTCAGTAGTAGTTGAAGTACTACTGTTATAGGGTGTAGTACTAGTTCTAAGGTTGTTGTAGGGTTCAGTAGTAGTTGAAGTACTACTGTTATAGGGTGTAGTACTAGGTCAAAGGTTGTTGTAGGGTTCAGTAGTAGTTGAAGTACTACTGTCATAGGGTTTGTAAGGGTTGGGCAGTATCTTGTAGCAGTATCTTGTTGCAGTATCTTGTAGTAGTATCTTGTAGTACTGGCGACTCTTCAACATGGTTCTTGTGGTTTTACGATAACGAAGTGATGTTGGAGCGTCCACCAGGCGGCGCCACGATCTTCTGAGTAGAGCGGCGAGGGATGTGGTCGTCGATCTGACTTCCTGGACAGAAGAAGAAGAACGTGGTCTGAGTATATGAGTATATGAGTATATGAATACTAATATGAATATGAATATTTAACTGCAGTACTCAGCTGCTGCTAGTATAAACTGGTCTAAACTGTTTACCCAGAATGCAACTCAGAGTCAATCACCTATACCTGATCAGATAATTGATCAGAACACTGCAGATACATACACAGATACGTGTGTGTGTGTGTGTGTGTGTGTGTGTGTGTGTGTGTGTGTGTGTGTGTGTGTGTGTGTTCGTGCGTGTGTGTTCGTGCGTGTGTGTGTTCACTACCTGCCAGGGTGAATCCTGATTGGTGGAGGTTCCGGAGGCTGATCTGGGTTTTGGGGCAGGGGGTCCCCCTGGTGGTCGGAGTGGGCGGGACCGATTTACTCATACTGATGACATCATGGACCGGACCGTCGTAGTTTCCACGGGGGACGCCGCGAGCCTCCGCCATCTGAGACCAGGAGACAAGATGTCTGTCAGTGACGGACCGGTCGGTTAACTGATCGGTTCCTGATGGACCGGTCGGTTAACTGATCGGTTCCTGATGGACCGGTCGGTTAACGGATCGGTTCCTGATGGACCGGTCCGTTAACGGATCGGTTCCTGATGGACCGGTCCGTTAACGGATCGGTTCCTGATGGACCGGTCCGTTAACGGATCGGTTCCTGGTGGACCGGTCCGTTAACGGATCGGTTCCTGATGGACCGGTCCGTTAACGGATCGGTTCCTGATGGACTGGTCCGTTAACTGATCAGTTCAACCAACTAGCCAATTAGTTCAAATAGTTAACCAACCAGACAGGCTGAACCAGCCTCCACCTGTTAACATCTTCTAGTAAGTAAAGGGTTAACTAGTTGGTCGGTTGGTTAACTAGGTTACCCGATCCTATCTCAGACAGACAGCTGGTTATCTGGTTAACCTGTTGGTCAGGCAGTAAACTAGTTAACCAGTTGGTTGTGTGGTTAACTAGTTCCCTGGTAGGTTACCTCGCTGCAGGCTTCTGTCAGAGCTTTAGATTAACCACTAGTTAACTAGTTGGTTAGTTACCTTGCTGCGGGCTCTGATCCTCTTGTAGACGGCGTCGGGGAACGCCTTTCTGGGGACAAAGCGTCCTGAACCTTCCATCACGTCCAGTTTTCCGTCCTCCAGAACGACCCGACCGCCGGAGATCACCACCGACGCCACGCCTCGAAACTCCAGACCCTCCAGGATGTTCACCTCCACCGTCTGGAGGAGGAGGAGAGAGGAGGAGGAGGAGAGAGGAGGAGGAGAGAGAGAGGATGAGGAGAGAGAGAGGAGGAGGAGAGGAGGAGGAGGAGAGAGAGGATAGAGAGAGGAGGAGGAGGAGAGGAGGAAGAGGAGGAGGAGAGGAGGAGGAGGAGAGAGAGAGGATGAGGAGAGAGAGAGAGGAAGAGGAGGAGAGAGAGGAGGAGGAGGAGAGAGAGGATAGAGGAGGAGGAGGAGAGGAGGAAGAGGAGGAGAGAGAGAGGATGAGGAGAGAGAGAGTAGGAGGAGGAGGAGAGAGAGGAGGAGGAGGAGAGGAGGAGGAGAGGATAGAGAGAGGAGGAGAGAGAGGAGGAGGAGGAGAGAGAGGGGATGAGGAGAGAGAGAGGAGGAGAGAGATGAGGAGGAGGAGAGAGAGGATGAGGAGAGAGAGGAGGAGGAGAGAGAGGAGGAGGAGAGGAGGAGGAGGAGAGAGAGGATAGAGAGAGGAGGAGGAGGAGAGGAGGAGGAGGAGTGAGAGGATGAGTAGAGAGAGAGGAGGAGGAGGAGGAGAGAGAGGAGGAGGAGAGGAGGAGGAGGAGAGAGAGGATAGAGAGAGGAGGAGGAGGAGAGGAGGAGGAGGAGTGAGAGGATGAGTAGAGAGAGAGGAGGAGGAGGAGAGAGAGGAGGAGGAGAGGAGAGAGGAGAGAGAGAGAGGAGGAAGAGGAGGGTCACCTCATCATGATGATTGATTACTGATTACTGATTACTGATGATTGATGATTGATGATTGGTTATTGATTATTGATTTGTTGTTACCAGGTTGTGAGTCTTTGCAGAAACAGTTCGTGTCTCCTTCGGATTCCAGACGACGATGTCAGCATCAGATCCGACGGCGATCCTCCCTGAAGACAGACAGACGGACGGACGCGTCACATATTGAGCTTCATCTTCTGAAACAAATATCAGCTGATCTGAACAGAACGAGGAACCTCCTGAGACCTTCAACTAGAACCTCATCTTCAGTGATCTGAAACATCAGTGTTACACTTCAGTTACCACCTTGTCCTGAATCCAACAGAGAGGAACCTGAACCCAACCTGTCCTCAACCTGTCCTCAACCTGTCCCAACCTGTCCCCAACCTGTCCCCAACCTGTCCTCTGTTATACTAAGTGTCAGTAGATGTCCTCAATCTGTCCTCAACCTGTCCTCTGTTATATTAAGTGTCAGTAGATGTCCTCAATCTGTCCTCTGTTATACTAAGTGTTAGTAGATGTCCTCAATCTGTCCTCTGTTATACTAAGTGTCAGTAGATGTCCTCAATCTGTCCTCAACCTGTCCTCTGTTATACTAAGTGTCAGTAGATGTCCTCAACCTGTCCTCAACCTGTCCTCTGTTATACTAAGTGTCAGTAGATGTCCTCAACCTGTCCTCAACCTGTCCTCTGTTATACTGATTGCCAGTAGATGTAGTGCAGCACCATCAGTGTGTCTGTCTCCTCCACAGAGCAACGTTTCCTGACGGATGTGATACCTTTTCGTGGGTACATGTTGAAGAGTTTAGCAGCGTTGGTGCTTGTTACAGCAACAAACTCGTTCTCGTCCATCTTCCCCGTAGACTGCAGAGACAGAAGGACAAAAATCAGACACTGAATTTTATAATGACAGTGACAAAGAACCCTTATCTTAATGTGGAACCAATCCCCTTAATGAAGACTAAACTGATATCTGTCCGGGGTATCCAACCGTTGCATATTGGGGGCCATGTTTTGGCGTTGGCTGCAGGATATTTTTACAGCTGAATAATTTGGCGTTGGCTGCAGGATATTTTTACAGCTGAATAATTTGGCGTTGGCTGCAGGATATCTTTACAGCTGAATAATTTGGCGTTGGCTGCAGGATATCTTTACAGCTGAATAATTTGGCGTTGGCTGCAGGATATTTTTACAGCTGAATAATTTGGCGTTGGCTACAGGATATTTTTACAGCTGAATTATTTGGCGTTGGCTGCAGGATATTTTTACAGCTGAATAATTTGGCGTTGGCTACAGGATATTTTTACAGCTGAATTATTTGGCGTTGGCTGCAGGATATTTTTACAGCTGAATAAATCCTTCAGTCTGTTTCAAACAAAGTGATCAGTCTTCACGTGAATAACAGAGTGCAGCACTATGAATGTCTTCCAGGTGTGATGACGTGGAGACTACCTATCTTACCACAGCTCTGTCCCACACCACGGACATCCTCTCCTCGATCCCGTTGGTTCCCTCTGGGATCAGAGTGAAGTCATCTTTACCGACGGCTTTCTGGGCCGTGGAGAAGCTGGCCTGAGCGCTGGACGTCACCTGGAGGTCTCCACTGGACAAAACACACATGACAAGCACCTGTCAGGTTCACCTGGATCACCTGGATCACCTGGTTCACCTGGATCACCTGGATCACCTGGTTCACCTGGTTCACCTGGATCACCTAGACCGCTGAGGTGGAAGGTGAGGTTACATTAATGCTAAGAAAGCTAACAGAGAGGTAGAGTCATACTAACCATGCTAACAGAGAGGTAGAGTCATACTAACCATGCTAACAGACAGGTAGAGTCATACTAACCATGCTAACAGAAAGGTAGAGTCATACTAACCATGCTAACAGAGAGGTTAGGTACTGTGGAGTTGAGGGATCACGGTTGAGAGGCGGGCTCATGACAAAGGCGGCAGCTGTAGCCCAGTCTTTGGACCAATAGTGAGAGCCGTCAGTGGCCAGGCTGGCTGTGATTGGCTCCCCGTACACCACGATACCTGAGGACAGAGACAGGAGCATGTTGAACCTGATGTGGATTAAAGGGGGTGATGAAGAACACATGAGGATGATGATGTCACCTTTCTTCCTGGCTTTGGCGATGACATCAGCGGCAGATTTGCTCATCACCTTGGTAACGTACAGCGGACAGTTGGCCTGCTTGGCGATGGTGACGGCCCGATACACCGCCTCCGTCTCCACCTGACACACAACATGACAACACGTCATCATCATCATCACTACCATCAGTAACACTTGTTACAGGTTACAGGTGTGTGACAGGTGTAATTACAGGTGTTATTACAGGTGTGTGTGTGACAGGTGTTATTACAGGTGTAATTACAGGTGTGTGACAGGTGTAATTACAGGTGTGTGACAGCTGTGTGACAGGTGTAATTATAGGTGTAATTACAGGTGTGTGTGTGTGTGACAGGTGTTATTACAGGTGTAATTACAGGTGTGTGACAGGTGTAATTACAGTTGTGTGACAGGTGTGTGACAGGTGTAATTATAGGTGTAATTACAGGTGTGTATGACAGGTGTTATTACAGGTGTAATTACAGGTGTATTACAGGTGTGTGACAGGTGTAATTACAGGTGTGGGACAGGTGTAATTACAGGTGTAATTACAGGTGTAATTACAGGTGTGTGACAGGTGTAATTACAGGTGTGTGAAAGGGTGTAATTACAGGTGTAATTACAGGTGTGTGACAGGTGTAATTACAGATGTGAGTACCTCTTCAGGGTGAGATAAAACGTGTCCTTCAGGTCCAGTGATGCCGAGAGAGAGAAGCTTCTTCTGTTCCTGAAACACGAACCAGTTTGAGTTCTCCGTTAGAATCAGACCAGAACTGAACCTTCAGCTGACGTCTGTTCTTTAATTTACACTCAGGTGTGTTACCTCATCAATGATGTCACCATTCTCAGCGTGCACCTGTGCGATGGCTCCAAGATCCCGGAGGACCCCGAACGCCTCGTAGAGCTGAAACAGAAAGCAGATTTAGTTCAGTGAAGAGAAAACACTGACGCCTACTAAACCGAACCAACCTGAGCAACAACCACACAGTGGAGCTCACCTGAGAGTGTAGCTCACCTGAGAGTGTAGCTCACCTGAGAGTGTAGCTCACCTGAGAGTGTAGCTCACCTGAGAGTGTAGCTCACCTGAGAGTCGGAGCTCTGGTATTTGTCTTTGTAGGACATGAAGAACAGGAAGGAGTTCACACCTGGAACACCAATATTACACTTAATACATAGTTCAGTTCAGAGACGTTAGAGTCTTTAGAGTCTTCAGAGTCTTCAGTCTTTAGAGTCTTCAGTCTTTAGAGTCTTCAGTCTTTAGAGTCTTCAGTGTTCAGTCTTTAGAGTCTTCAGAGTTGTTAGAGTCGTTAGAGATTTCAGAGTCTTTAGAGTCTTCAGTCTTTAGAGTCTTCAGAGTCTTCAGTCTTTAGAGTCTTCAGTCTTTAGAGTCTTTAGAGTCTTCAGTGTTCAGTCTTTAGAGTCTTCAGTCTTTAGAGTCTTCAGTGTTCAGTCTTTAGAGTCTTCAGAGTTGTTAGAGTCGTTAGAGATTTCAGAGTCTTTAGAGTCTTCAGTCTTTAGAGTCTTTATAGTCTTCAGAGTCGTGAGAGTCTTTATAGTCTTCAGATTCTTTAGAGTCTTCAGAGTCTTTACAGTCGTTAGTCTTCAGAGTCTTTATAGTCTTCAGAGTCTTTAGAGTCTTTAGTGTATTTAGAGTCGTTAGTCTTCAGAGTCTTCAGAGTCGTTAGTCTTTAGAGTCTTTAGAGTCGTTGGTCTTTATAGTCTTCAGAGTCTTCAGAGTCGTTAGAGTCGTTAGAGTCTTCAGAGTCTTTAGAGTTGTCAGAGTCTTCAGAGTCAGAGTCTTCAGAGTCGTTAGAGTTGTCAGTCTTTAGAGTCTTTAGAGTCGTTAGAGTCTTCAGAGTCGTTGGAGTTGTCAGAGTCTTTAGAGTCTTCAGAGTCTTCAGAGTCTTCAGAGTCGTTAGAGTTGTCAGAGTCTTTAGAGTCGTTAGAGTCTTCAGAGTCGTTAGTCTTTAGAGTCTGTAGTCATTAGAGTCTTCAGAGTCTTTAGAGTCATTAGAGTCTTTAGAGTCGTTAGAGTCTTTAGTAGCGATCAGTGGACCGTCTTCTCACCTTGGTCTTTGACGAGCGTCTCCATCTCTTCGTAGAGTCCTTCGTGCCAGCGAGTGATGTCCAGGTGGAGCGAGAAGTCGCAGCACGCCGTCTGCTCCGCCGTTTCCCTCCACTGATCGAACGCCGTCAGTAAACTAGTCCCCGCCTCCACCAGGACGTGGTCCACTGGAAACACAACCGCCACCGATCAGTACTGAGAGGTTATTGATAGATGAGTATTGATAGGTTATTGATAGATGAGTATTGATAGGTTATTGATAGATGAGTATTGATAGGTTATTGATAGATGAGTATTGATAGGTTATTGATAGATGAGTATTGATAGGTTATTGATAGATGAGTATTGATAGGTTATTGATAGATGAGTACTGATAGGTTATTGATAGATGAGTATTGATAGGTTATTGATAGATGAGTATTGATAGGTTATTGATAGATGAGTATTGATAGGTTATTGATAGATGAGTATTGATAGGTTATTGATTGATGAGTATTGATAGGTTATTGATAGATGAGTATTGATAGGTTATTGATTGGTGGTTATCTGACTGATGGTGGTGGTTCCCCCGGACACGGCGGCTCTGGTTCCGTGGTAGAAGCCGTCGGTGGGGTTCATGCCTTTCTGCGGAGCGTGCAGGTTGGTGTTGGCGTCGACTCCCCCGGGGATCACCAGCTGACCGTACGCGTCCACCGTCTTCACGCCCGGCGGGACGATCAGGTTCTCACCGATCTGTCTAATCAGGAAACACAACAGGAAATCTGATGATGTCACAGACAGCTACCACCCACAACTCACCTGGAGGTCACCTGGAGGTCAGGTGGTCAGGTGGTGGTCAGGTGGAGGTCAGGTGGAGGTCGGATGGAGGTCAGATGGAGGTCAGGTGGAGGTCGGTTGGAGGTCAGGTGGTCAGGTGGAGGTAAGGTGGTCAGCTGGAGGTCAGGTGGTCAG
Organism: Sebastes fasciatus; assembly: GCF_043250625.1. Classification (NCBI taxonomy): domain Eukaryota; kingdom Metazoa; phylum Chordata; class Actinopteri; order Perciformes; family Sebastidae; genus Sebastes; species Sebastes fasciatus. Next base: position 84,847 of record NW_027428184.1, on the reverse strand, counting down.
CTGGAGGTCAGGTGGAGGTCAGGTGGTCAGGTGGTCAGGTGGAGGTCAGGTGGTCAGCTGGAGGTCAGGTGGAGGTCAGGTGGTCAGGTGGAGGTCAGGTGGTCAGGTGAAGGTCAGATGGTCAGGTGGAGGTCGGGTGGAGGTCAGGTAGAGGTCAGGTGGTCAGGTAGAGATCAGGTGGAGGTTGGGTGGAGGTCAGGTGGTCAGGTGGAGGTCGGGTGGAGGTCAGGTGGTCAGGTGGTGGTCAGGTGGTCAGGTGGAGGTCAGGTGGTCAGGTAGAGATCAGGTGGAGGTTGGGTGGAGGTCAGGTGGTCAGGTGGAGGTCGGGTGGAGGTCAGGTGGTCAGGTGGTGGTCAGGTGGTCAGGTGGAGGTCAGGTGGTCAGGTAGAGATCAGGTGGAGGTTGGGTGGAGGTCAGGTGGTCAGGTGGAGGTCGGGTGGAGGTCAGGTGGTCAGGTGGTGGTCAGGTGGTCAGGTGGAGGTCAGGTGGAGGTCAGGTGGTCAGGTAGAGATCAGGTGGAGGTTGGGTGGAGGTCAGGTGGAGGTCGGGTGGAGGTCAGGTGGAGGTCAGGTGATCAGGTGGTGGTCAGGTGGTCAGGTGGAGATTAGGCGGAGGTCATAACTACTAATAATCAATATCAATGCGTTTACTTGACGGTCCCGTCCTCCACGTAGACGTCGGCGTAGAACGACTGGTCGTCATTGACGATCTTTCCTCCTTTGATGATGAGACGGTCGCCCTGGAAACAGACAGAGAGCATGCTGGGTAAAATGGGAGGAGGCCAGCAGGAAGTCAAAGACATCCGATGAACACGGCGGCGTTTCTTTATTTCACGTGTTTCAGGTTCAGGTTCAGTGGGACATCAGAAAACATTACTTTATATATAAATATAAAGATATATATATATATAAATAAAGGTATTTATATGTACTCTGACTTTCAGCCACGCCCACCGTGATGACGTCACACAGGTGATTATTGATTGACAGGAAGTGTTTTAACAGTAATATGATGAAGTCAGAACGAGGCAGAGCTTAAATGTCCCACTCTCCCTGAACGCACCTTGTGATCATTAAATATTATTAATAATCTAATCAATAATGTCATTTATTGATCTCTCAGCATCACCGCCTCTTTAGAACCGAGCCGGACCGGACCGGACCGGACCGGGCGGGTCTCCAGGGCAGGTACCGGTCTGGATCAGTGGGTCTGCAGCATCCTCTCCTCCTCACCCTAACCCAGCATCAGCATCAGCACCAGACCCGGTACCCCGGCTCGGCTCGGTCCGGCTCGCCTCGGCTCTGGACCTACCGCGGGTCTCGCGCTGTTCTTCTTAGTCTGGAACGCCATCCTGATCGATCTATCAGCTGATTGATCCGCTCACACGCACACGCACACTCAGCTATTGTTGCTCCCTCAGCTCTGACGTCACGCTGCTTACAACACGCACACACACACACACACAAGGCTTCCGGTGCGGAGCTTCAAAATAAAGTCCCGTAGACGAGAAATATCTTTATTTTAATATTAAATTTAACATTTAGGTCCAAATCAAGTTCTGAGAAAGAAAGAAGGAGCTAGTTCTACTTACAATGCAGTAGATATATATACTATATATTTATATATGTATACTGATACAGTATACATATATAAATACAGTATGCTGTGTATATATATATATATATACTGATACAGTATACATATATAAATACAGTATGCTGTGTATATATATATATATATACTGAATATATATGTATATACTCTATATATATATGTATATTGTATATATATATATATACAGTATGTATATATATATATATTTATATACAAACAATATATATATATAAATATATAGTATATATATATACAATATATATATGTATATATATAGAGTATATATATATATATATACTCTATATCTATATGTATATAGATATAGAGTATATATATATATATATACTGTATATATATATATATATATATACAGTATATATATAGAGTATATACATATATATTCAGATGTGTGATTGTATGAACTGCACATGCTTTTATTTTGAAAGATGACCCCGGAAGTACTTTATGTGCTGGTTGCTGATTGGCTCTCGGTGTGGAGGAGACTCCCCCCACCCCGTGGAAGCAGCTGCTTCCTCATTGGATTGATTGATTGAGTGATTGATTGATTGATTGATTGACGTCATCACTGATTAATTGATTATTTGTGTCTGAATTTAGTTTAGCTTTAGTTTCGTTTAGTTTTTGCAGTACAAGTACCAATAAAACACAGTACAAATACTTCTACTGCAGGCTGATGATGTCATCCTGCAATAAATATTTTACCATTTCATTTATCATAATACTATTACTACTGCTGATACTAATAATAATAATAATAATAATGATAATAATAATAATGATAATAATAATAATGATAATAATAATAATAATAATAATAATAATGATAATAATCATAATAATAATAATAATGATAATAATAATAATAATGATAATAATAATAATAATAATAATAATGATAATAATCATAATAATAATAATAATGATAATAATAATAATAATAATAATAATAATAATAATGATAATAATAATAATAATAATAATAATAATGATAATAATAATAATAATGATAATAATAATAATAATGATAATAATCATAATAATAATAATAATAATAATGATAATAATAATAATAATAATGATAATAATAATAATAATAATAATAATGATAATAATAATAATAATAATAATAATAATAATAATAATAATAATAAGTCCTTGTTTTTGAATGACTAAATATCTATAAATCATTCTCAGCAGCATTCAAACATCTTAAAATGAAAAGTATGATAAATATAATCTTTTTGACCTCTCTCTTGCCGTAGTTTTCCCGGGCGTGTCCAGAGGGAAACACCACCGTCTGTCCTCCTCCTCCTCCATCATGGCGGTCGGTTTGGGTTGGAGCGGTTCTGCGTCGCTGCGTCTGCGGACTGAACGACTCAAAGTTGAGCGTTTTGTTCTCGAAGGCTCCCTCAACGCTGCAGAACATCCCTCCGTACTTCATCCTGGGACGAGGAGAGTCAGAACCCAGCCGGGACAGCAGAGACGAGCAGTCGTCCTCCTGAGAACATCTCCTCTCAGACATCATGGAGATCTGATCTGAGACGAGACCAGGACACGAAGAAGAGGAGTGGAGGAGGAGGAGGAGGAGGAGGAACCGTGACCTCAAACTGAGACTGAGAGGAAGAGATCAGAGGGAGGAAGAAGAGGAGCATCTAGAGAGAAAATGAGTCCTGATGAAGCTGTGAGAGGAGGAGGAGGAGGAGGAGGAGGAGGAGGAGGAGGAGGAGGAGGAGGAGGAGGAGGAGGACGAGGAGGAGGAGGAGGAGGACGAGGAGGAGGACGAGGAGGAGGACGAGGAGGAGGAGGAGGAGGACGAGGAGGAGGAGGAGGAGGAGGAGGAGGAGGAGGAGGAGGAGGTTTAAGTGAACACAAATCAACCAATTCTATTCTCATGAGAGGTTGTTGGTTTGAATCCTTGAACCTTGAATCTGAAGAGCCGTGAGCCAGTCAGCCTGGTCTCAGTGATGCTCTGTAATTCATATCCTACCAAATCTATTCATCATTCATGTAATCCACGTGATCGTGAATCAGGAAGTATAAAGAGCGGTGAACGCCGTGTCGAAGGAGGTCGGGGTGGATGGGTGGTGAGACCGCTGTCCATGTCTCGTGTTCACAACATTCAGTTCCATTTTCACTTTACAAACGTGGTAGTTTTAAGCCCAAACATGTAGTCCTAAACCAAACTATAGTGGTTCTGATGCCTAAACCTAAAGTGATGCCAAAAAGTGTGACGCCGATGCCAAGGAGCGTGATGCAAAGGGTTGTGATGCCAAGGCCAAGGGGCATGATGCAAAGGATTGTGATGCCAAGGCCAAGGGGCATGATGCAAAGGAGCGTGATGCAAAGGGTTGTGATGCCAAGGCCAAGGGGCATGATGCAAAGGATTGTGATGCCAAGGCCAAGGGGCATGATGCAAAGGAGCGTGATGCAAAGGGTTGTGATGCCAAGGCCAAGGGGCATGATGCAAAGGGTTGTGATGCCAAGGCCAAGGGGCATGATGCAAAGGAGCGTGATGCAAAGGGTTGTGATGCCAAGGCCAAGGGGCATGATGCAAAGGGTTGTGATGCCAAGGCCAAGGGGCATGATGCAAAGGGTTGTGATGCCAAGGCCAAGGGGCATGATGCAAAGGAGCGTGATGCCAAGGCCAAGGGGCATGATGCAAAGGAGCGTGATGCAAAGGGTTGTGATGCCAAGGCCAAGGGGCATGATGCAAAGGGTTGTGATGCCAAGGCCAAGGGGCATGATGCAAAGGGTTGTGATGCCAAGGCCAAGGGGCATGATGCAAAGGGGCGTGATGCAAAAGGGCGTGATGCCAACGCCAAGGGACGTGACAAAGAGGCTGTATGTGATGAGTTGGGATGAGAACATTTTGGGAAGTTACATTAACTCTTTGTAGAGACGACAGAAGCTCTGTGATTGGCTGTTTGTCAGTGAAATGCACCTTGGGAGTTGTAGTTCTCCCTCAGTCTTTATTACTTTTTATCAAAGAAGCAGATATTGTTCATCTTGTGTTCCGTGACATCATCATGTGACATCAGTGAGTTTCAGGTCCAACGAACACAGAGACTTTTTAACGGTTTGACTTTATAGACACACAACCACACACTCTCACAAATACACACACACACACACACAGGTCAGTGCTCATTACTGCTGATGCTCTGCAGCTCTGAACTGGATTTCTTTGCCTGTCACATTCAATTTATCTGATCACACACACACACACACACACTCAAACACACACACACACACACACACACACACACACACACACACACACACACACACACACACACTCAGTGGACCGTAACAAAGTGTGTGTCTTCATGTTAACATGAAGCTCTCATGTTTTAAACTGAAAAGTCACTTCCTATCTGACAGAATCACTGTGACAGTATTACAGTATATACTCACAGTACTATGTACACTCACTGTACATACACAACACAGTGTACAGGATGTATCTGACCCCGTCATGGTCACTGGTCACTTTATTAGGTACACCTGCTCGTTGATGCAAATAACTCATCAGCCAATCAGGTGTCAGCGTCAGTTCATCAAACATCAGAGGAAACGTGATCTCAGAGACTTTCAGCTGGACGACTGATGTTGGTTTTAGTTTCAGTCTGTCGAGTAGAAAACACAAAACATCTGGTTAATGAGAATAATAACAGACCACATTTGGCCATCAGATACAGTACGGTCTGCAGCATCAATTTAGACTCAATAAAAACCAGACCAGCTAGCTAGCCCTGCATCACTTAACATCTATAGTAGACAGATGTGTTCGATGTCTGAACCAAATCTCATGAAATGATCCATCCAAACCACAAACGACCCCCAACAACCCCCTAACAACGCCCAACAACCCCCTAACAACGCCCAACAACCCCCAACAACCCCCTAACAACGCCCTAACAACGCCCAACAACCCCCAACAACCCCCTAACAACGCCCTACAACCCCCCAAAAAAAACCAAAACCCCTAACAACCCCCTAACAACGCCCAACAACCCCCTAACAACGCCCTACAACCCCCCCCAAAAAAAACAAACCTAACAACGCCCAACAACCCCCTAACAACGCCCAACAACCCCCCAAAAAAAACAAAAAACCCTAACAACCCCCCAAAAACAACAACAACCCCTAACCCCCTAACAACGCCCTACAACCCCCTAACAAGGCCAACAACCCCCAACAACACCCAACAACCCCCTAACAACTCCCTAACAACGCCCAACAACCCCCTAACAACCCCCCAAAACCCCCTAACAATGCCCTACAACACCTTAACAAGGCCAACAACCCCTAACAACACCCAACAACCCCCTAACAACCCCCAACAACCCCCTAACAACCCCCAAAAACCCCTAACAACCCCCTAACAACCCCTAACAACGTCCAACAACCCCCTAACAACCCCCCAAAATCCCCTAACAACCCCCTAACAACACCCAACAACCCCCAACAACCCCCACACCCCACCCCTCCAAAAGATTTCATTCAAATCCATCTCGGACTTTTGGATTAATCCTCCAAACAGACAAACCAACGCCGGTGAAAACATGACCTCCTTCCTAACCCTTCGGCCTTCGATCTTGGCTGTTCGGCCTTGGCTCTTGGCTCTTGGCTCTTCGGTCTTGGCTCTTGGCTCTTGACTCTTCAGTCTTGGCTCTTGGCTCTTCGGTCTTGGCTCTTGACTCTTCGGTCTTGGCTCTTGGCTCTTCGGTCTTGGCTCTTGGCTCTTTGGTCTTGGCTCTTCGGTCTTGGCTCTTGACTCTTTGGCCTTGGCTCTTGGCTCTTGGGTCTTGGGTCTTGGGTCTTGGTTCTTGGCTCTTGGCTCTTGGCTCTTGGCTCTTGACTCTTCGGTCTTGGCTCTTGGCTCTTCGGCCTTGGCTCTTCGGTCTTGGCTCTTCGGTCTTGGCTCTTGACTCTTCGGTCTTGGCTCTTGGCTCTTCGGTCTTGGCTCTTGGCTCTTTGGTCTTGGCTCTTCGGTCTTGGCTCTTGACTCTTTGGCCTTGGCTCTTGGCTCTTGGCTCTTGGCTCTTGGCTCTTGGCTCTTCGGTCTTGGCTCTTGGCTCTTGACTCTTCGGTCTTGGCTCTTGGCTCTTCGGCCTTGGCTCTTCGGCCTTGGCTCTTGGCTCTTCGACCTTGGCTCTTCGGTCTTGGCTCTTCGGTCTTGGCTCTTCGGTCTTGGCTCTTCGACCTTGGCTCTTCGGTCTTGGCTCTTCGGTCTTGGCTCTTCGGTCTTGGCTCTTGGCTCTTGGCTCTTCGGTCTTGGCTCTTTGGTCTTGGCTCTTGGCTCTTCGGCCTTTGCTCTTGGCTCTTCGGTCTTGGCTCTTCGGTCTTGGCTCTTCGGTCTTGGCTCTTGGCTCTTGGCTCTTTGGTCTTGGCTCTTGGCTCTTGGCTCTGGGCTCTTCGGTCTTGGCTCTTGGCTCTTGGCTCTTGGCTCTTCGGTCTTGGCTCTTGGCTCTTGGCTCTTGGCTCTTGACTCTTTGGTCTTGGCTCTTCGGTCTTGGCTCTTCGGTCTTGGCTCTTCGGTCTCGGCTCTTCGGTCTTGACTCTTGGCTCTTCAGCCTTGGTGGAGGTAATAATGGATCAAATAAGGTCAGTTAGTGAAAAACAACAAAACACAAACACAGTTTTGTCTTCAGTCTCGTTTCCACCGTTTTTAATGTGTCATCACGTCAAACTGCCGACTCGTCAGATGTTCACTGAGTTCAGACTCACAGCAGAGATAGAAAAATATCATCTGGAATAATAAAAGTACAACATCAGGAAAGATTCAGCTCTGAACCTGCTTCAGTTAAACACCGAGGGAAGATAATTCACATTATAAATGAATCCTGTTTATATATATATAGTTTATATATGAATTTGATATTGAAATGACACGTTGGTGGTGAATGGAAGTCAAAGCCCTGATATGCAGGAACATTTTATCTGAAAAATAAAAAATGTATTCTGATTTGAAAATTAACCAAACTGTAAAAATATTAAACTTTTTATTTGAACATTTATTTTCTGTACTTTTATTTAACTCACTTTCTATTTTCATATTTCCATTTACTTTGATCAGATAGTCAACTGATTATCTCGAGTAGCAGCGTGAAATGAAAAATGCATAAATTCATATAGCCTAATAATAATAATTATTATAGTAATAATAGTATATAATATAGTATAACAGTATAGTAATAGTATAATATAGTATATAATAATACATCGTTTTAGATTTGTGAAATGATCCTCCATTATTCAGGCGGGACTGTGAAACACTGACGTTGTACTTTCCTCCATCACGTTGACCTCCCAGTTGATCTAGTCCAGAGACCGGATCAGAACCTCTGCAGCGGATCAGAACCTCTGCAGAGACCGGATCAGAACCTCTGCAGAGACCGGATCAGAACCTCTGCAGCGGATCAGAACCTCTGCAGCAGGTTTTTATTATGAGATCAAATGTTTCTGAGCAGTTTTTAAACCTGTTTCAGATTTCATGCTTCGTTTCTTCGGATCAGAACCGGTTCATTGTTCAGTCGTTGCAGCTCTGACCTCCAGCGGACCTCCTGACGCCATCAACGAGTGTGTCCTTCATCAGTTTTTGGTCCCGGGATGATTCAGGTGGGCTGAAACTACATGAAGGTTACACACCGTAACCTCAGATCTACGAGGGAGCTGAGAGGCTCTACAGTGTGACATCACTCTCCAGTCTGCAGGAACAGCCAATCAGAACACAGTTAAATTCAACTGAACTTACATCAGGGCAGACGAGAACGCTCCATTTAGCAACAGTTTCTACTGTTTCTACTGTTTCTACTGTGTGAACTCATCAAGGTAACTTAGCAACCGCTTTACTGAACGTCTGTTTGTAGTTCATCGATCTCGGTCGTCACTTGAGCGTCATTCACCCACGACCGGGTCAGACACCTGCAACCGACCCAACCAACACGCTCCGTTAGCTAGCAATGTTTAAAATCAGCTAGCTGAGCTAACACTGTGCGTCGTCCAGCTAGCTGAGCTAACACTGCGTGTCGTCCAGCACCACTTTGGTCCAGCCGGCCTCCTGAGGCCAGAATGTGTGTCAGCTACATATCAGGTGTCTGAACAAGAACTTCCTGGTAAACAGTAGCTAACAGGAAGCTAGTTAGCATATTGCCGTTGTGGGTTTCACTTGTCTGAAACACAACGTTCATCTGTGGCCGTGGAAACCATCCTTGTCTTCGTCCTTGAGGTGTGACGGTGTAGTTCCAGAGTCAGCTGACAGCTGGGCTCTGCTCTGATTGGCTGACAGCAGCCAGAGGCAGGTCAGTGGGGCAGTGAAGCCAACGTGCCTCAGTCAGGAAGCTGCTGGTTCAAACCCTGAATCCTTCTGAATCCTCATGTCGCTTCGGTCCGATCAGACTGAGCCGACCCTGCTGAGTGTTCAGCTGCTGGACTCTGGAGGCTGCACACCCTGAAACACAGACGTCAACACCGTTAACGAGATTTAATTACATCATTATATAGATTCATACAACCATTGACATCTGTACAGCTAACACTCAATGATAGGAAACCCTGTAGGGTTTACCCCAGGTGTACAGGGTTTACCCCAGGTGTACAGGGTTTACCCCAGGTGTACAGGGTTTACCCCAGGTGTACAGGGTTCTCCCCAGGTGTACAGGGTTCACCCCAGGTGTACAGGGTTCACCCCAGGTGTACAGGGTTTACCCCAGGTGTACAGGGTGTACCCCAGGTGTACAGGGTGTACCCCAGGTGTACAGGGTTTACCCCAGGTGTACAGGGTTTACCCCAGGTGTACAGGGTTCTCCCCAGGTGTACAGGGTTCACCCCAGGTGTACAGGGTTCACCCCAGGTGTACAGGGTTTACCCCAGGTGTACAGGGTTTACCCCAGGTGTACAGAGTTTACCCCAGGTGTACCCTAGGTGTACAGGTTTTACCCCAGGTGTACAGGGTTTACCCCAGGTGTACAGGGTGTACCCTAGGTGTACAGGGTTCACCCCAGGTGTACAGGGTTTACCCCAGGTGTACAGGGTTTACCCCAGGTGTACTGAAACATGTTGCTGTGTGACTCACCAGCTGCTGTTAGGACCAGAGGATGAACGCCAAAGAGAAGAATAGAAAGAGGAATAGAAACTGAAAGAAAAGAAGTGGAGAGTCAGTTGAAGAGTCACAGAAAGTAGATCGTTTACAACCAGACTCTATTGTGTCTCTATTATTCCGTACCTTCTCCTCCAGCTCTTTAATCTGTCGTTTCTGTGCTTCTATAAATTCCTCCAGCTCCTTGTTCCTCTGGAAACACAAACACCAACAATACATGAAACATACAACAAGTCCACCTGTAGTTACCTGTAGTTTAACAGTTTACCTGTAGTTACCTGTAGTTTAACAGTTTACCTGTAGTTTAACAGTTTACCTGTAGTTACCTGTAGTTTAAACGTCTACCTGTAGTTTAACAGTTTACCTGTAGTTACCTGTAGTTTAACAGTTTACCTGTAGTTTAACAGTTTACCTGTAGTTACCTGTAGTTTAAACGTCTACCTGTAGTTTAACAGTCTACCTGTAGTTACCTGTAGTTTAACAGTTTACCTGTAGTTACCTGTAGTTTAACAGTTTACCTGTAGTTACCTTTAGTTTAACAGTTTACCTCTAGTTACCTGTAGTTTAACAGTTTACCTGTAGTTTAACAGTTTACCTGTAGTTACCTGTAGTTTAACAGTTTACCTGTAGTTTAACATTTTACCTGTAGTTACCTGTAGTTTAAACGTCTACCTGTAGTTTAACAGTTTACCTGTAGTTACCTGTAGTTTAAACGTCTACCTGTAGTTTAACAGTTTACCTGTAGTTACCTGTAGTTTAAACGTCTACCTGTAGTTTAACAGTTTACCTGTAGTTACCTGTAGTTTAACAGTTTACCTGTAGTTTAACAGTTTACCTGTAGTTACCTGTATTTTAAACGTCTACCTGTAGTTTAACAGTTTACCTGTAGTTACCTGTATTTTAAACATCTACCTGTAGTTTAATAGTCTACCTGTAGTTACCTGTAGTTTAACAGTTTACCTGTAGTTTAACAGTTTACCTGTAGTTACCTGTAGTTTAACAGTTTACCTGTAGTTAAATAGTCTACCTGTAGTTACCTGTAGTTTAACAGTTTACCTGTAGTTTAACAGTTTACCTGTAGTTACCTGTAGTTTAACAGTTTACCTGTAGTTAAATAGTCTACCTGTAGTTACCTGTAGTTTAATAGTTTACCTGTAGTTTAAACGTCTACCTGTAGTTACCTGTAGTTTAAACGTCTACCTGTAGTTTAACAGTTTACCTGTAGTTACCTTTAGTTTAACAGTTTACCTGAAGTTACCTGTAGTTTAACAGTTCACCTGTAGTTTAACAGTTTACCTGTAGTTACCTTTAGTTTAACAGTTTACCTGTAGTTACCTGTAGTTTAACAGTTTACCTGTAGTTTAACAGTTTACCTGTAGTTACCTGTAGTTTAATAGTCTACCTGTAGTTACCTGTAGTTTAACAGTTCACCTGTAGTTAAATGTAGTTTAAACATCTACCTGTAGTTTAACAGCTTACCTGTAGTTACCTGTAGTTTAACAGTTTACCTGTAGTTTAACAGTTTACCTCTAGTTTAATAGTTTACCTGTAGTTACCTGTAGTTTAACAGTTTACCTGTAGTTTAACAGCTTACCTGTAGTTACCTGTAGTTTAACAGTTTACCTGTAGTTTAACAGTTTACCTCTAGTTTAATAGTTTACCTGTAGTTACCTGTAGTTTAACAGTTTACCTGTAGTTTAACAGTTTACCTGTAGTTTAACAGTTTACCTGTAGTTACCTGTAGTTTAACAGTTTACCTGTAGTTTAACAGTTTACCTCTAGTTTAATAGTTTACCTGTAGTTACCTGTAGTTTAACAGTTTACCTGTAGTTTAACAGTTTACCTGTAGTTACCTGTATTTTAAACGTCTACCTTAAGTCTAATAGTCTACCTGTAGTTACCTGTAGTTTAACAGTTTACCTGTAGTTTAACAGTTTACCTGTAGTTACCTGTATTTTAAACGTCTACCTGTAGTTTAACAGTTTACCTGTAGTTACCTGTATTTTAAACATCTACCTGTAGTTTAATAGTCTACCTGTAGTTACCTGTAGTTTAACAGTTTACCTGTAGTTTAACAGTTTACCTGTAGTTACCTGTAGTTTAACAGTTTACCTGTAGTTAAATAGTCTACCTGTAGTTACCTGTAGTTTAACAGTTTACCTGTAGTTTAACAGTTTACCTGTAGTTACCTGTAGTTTAACAGTTTATCTGTAGTTAAATAGTCTACCTGTAGTTACCTGTAGTTTAATAGTTTACCTGTAGTTTAAACGTCTACCTGTAGTTACCTGTAGTTTAAACGTCTACCTGTAGTTTAACAGTTTACCTGTAGTTACCTTTAGTTTAACAGTTTACCTGAAGTTACCTGTAGTTTAACAGTTCACCTGTAGTTTAACAGTTTACCTGTAGTTACCTTTAGTTTAACAGTTTACCTGTAGTTACCTGTAGTTTAACAGTTTACCTGTAGTTTAACAGTTTACCTGTAGTTACCTGTAGTTTAATAGTCTACCTGTAGTTACCTGTAGTTTAACAGTTCACCTGTAGTTAAATGTAGTTTAAACATCTACCTGTAGTTTAACAGCTTACCTGTAGTTACCTGTAGTTTAACAGTTTACCTGTAGTTTAACAGTTTACCTCTAGTTTAATAGTTTACCTGTAGTTACCTGTAGTTTAACAGTTTACCTGTAGTTTAACAGCTTACCTGTAGTTACCTGTAGTTTAACAGTTTACCTGTAGTTTAACAGTTTACCTCTAGTTTAATAGTTTACCTGTAGTTACCTGTAGTTTAACAGTTTACCTGTAGTTTAACAGTTTACCTGTAGTTTAACAGTTTACCTGTAGTTACCTGTAGTTTAACAGTTTACCTGTAGTTTAACAGTTTACCTCTAGTTTAATAGTTTACCTGTAGTTACCTGTAGTTTAACAGTTTACCTGTAGTTTAACAGTTTACCTGTAGTTACCTGTATTTTAAACGTCTACCTTAAGTCTAATAGTCTACCTGTAGTTACCTGTAGTTTAACAGTTTACCTGTAGTTACCTGTATTTTAAACGTCTACCTGTAGTTTAATAGTCTACCTGTAGTTACCTGTAGTTTAATAGTTTACTTGTAGTTTAATAGTCTACCTGAAGTTACCTGTAGTTTAAACATCTACCTGTAGTTTAACAGTTTACCTGTAGTTTAACAGTTTACCTGTAGTTACCTGTAGTTTAAACGTCTACCTGTAGTTTAATAGTCTACCTGTAGTTACCTGTAGTTTAACAGTTTACCTGTAGTTAAATGTAGTTTAAACATCTACCTGTAGTTTAACAGGTTACCTGTAGTTTAACCATCTACCTGTTGTGTGAGCTGCAGTATCTCCATCCTCTCTCGGAGGATCTGGACGTCTCTCTCTCTCAGCTCACACATCACCGATCGTTTCCATTGGTCCATAGCTCTCCTCAGGCTGTCCCTCTCGTCCTCCGTCAGTGTTTCAGACAGACGACCCTTCTCCATCTTTAATCCCTCCATCCTGAACTCCTCCTCCTGCTGCAGAGCCTCAAACAACATGGCCTCCAGCTCCAGGATCCTCTGAGGACACCAAGAAAATATTTCATCCCATCAGAAAAATCAATATTAGCTGTGAGGAGTAAAGTAGAATAATGAACCGGTGTTTGTGAAGCTGTTAGTGGTTGTTAGGGGTTGTTAGGGGGTTGTTGGGGGGTTGTTGGGAGGTTGTCGGGGGTTGTTGTTTTTTTTTAGGGGGTTATTGGGGGGTTGTTTGGGATTGTTAGGGGTTGTTGGAGGGTTGTTGGGGGGTTATTAGGGGGTTGTTGGGGGGTTATTAGGGGGTTGTTGGGGGGTTATTAGGGGGTTGTCGGGGGTTGTCAGGGGTTGTTAGGGAATGTTGGGTTTTTTTAGGGGGTTGTTTGTTTTTTTTAGGGTTTGTTAGGGGTTGTTAGGGGGTTGTTGGGGATTGTTAGGGGTTGTTAGGGGGTTGTTGGGGGGTTGTCAGGGGTTTTTAGGGTTTGTTAGGGGTTGTTAGGGGGTTGTTGGGGGATTGTCAGGGGTTTTTAGGGTTTGTTAGGGGTTGTTAGGGGGTTGTTGGGGGGTTGTCAGGGTTTTTTAGGGGTTGTTAGGGGTTGTTAGGGGTTGTTGGGGGGTTGTCAGGGGTTTTTAGGGTTTGTTAGGGGTTGTTGGGGGATTGTCAGGGGTTGTTAGGGGTTGTTGGGGGTTGTTAGCGGTTGTTAGGGGGTTGTTAGGGGTTGTTGGGGTTTTTAGGGTCTGTTAGGGAGTTGTTAGGGGGTTGTTGTTTTTTTTTAGGGTTTGTTAGGGAGTTGTTAGGGGGTTGTTGGGGGGATGTCAGGGGTTGTTAGGGGATGTCAGGGGTTGTTAGGGGTTGTTGGGGGTTTTTAGGGGTTGTTGGGGGTTTTTAGGGGTTGTTGGGGGTTGTTGGGGGTTGAACTATCACTGCGTCTCACACTGACCTTATGAGCCTGATCCATGGACTGCTTCCTGTAATCCAGCTCTTCATCCAGGTAACCCTTCTGTTTACTGAACAGGTCCTACACAACAACACACAGAGGTCAAAGGTCACCTGAAGGCTGTCAGATAATGTTAGACAACAGAAATACAACCGTAAACAACTTCACCGTGTTTTTACCTGAGGCGTCACCGTGACGACGAGCTCCTCGGTTGGTTCGACTCCTTCAAGAGGAACTCATTAATGTTTTTAAAATGTATAAAGTTGTTAAAGCTTTCAGAACGCTGCTGCTATGAGGCGTCCTCGTGGGTTTGACCCCGTTCACATCCGTCTCTCTACCGTCACTAATGATACAAACACACACCGAGGCTGCTGCTGTCCTTTTAGTCTTTTACCTTCTCACTCTCAATGTCCAACATCTTCTGCTGCAGAGCCGACTTGGTCACCTCGATGGACTCCAACCACTGAGCAGAGACAGACAGGTAGAGAGACAGACAGGTAGAGAGACAGGTAGAGAGACAGACAGGTAGAGGGACAGGTAGAGGGGGACAGAATGACTGTGTTTATATACATGATTCAGACGGGGTCAAAGGTCAGCATCACTGCTGTGTTACCTTCTCTGCCAGAGTGAGGACAGTCCTGGCCTGGATCACCACCACCTGCTCGTCATTGGACAGGTTCTGCAGGAAGACACGCAAACAGCAACACGTCAACAACACGCCAACAACACGTCAATAACACGTCAACAACACGCCAACAACACGTCAACAACACGTAAATAACTGAAGGAGCTACTGCAGCAGACTGAAGCTCAGGTTTGAAGCTTCAGGTCCAAATAAACAGAACCGACGGTAGAAGACGGAGTTCAGGTCCAAACTGATTGACTTCAATAATTAAACACATACATGTACAAAATAAATTCAACATACACTTACGGCGTTATCTCCCAGAATGTCCAGCTTCTTCATCAACTCACTGATCACGATCTCCTGAAGAACAACAACACAACACATCATTCAGCAGAACCAACAATTACTCAGGTGTACTCAGGTGTGTTCACAGGTTTACTCAGGTGTTTACAGGTGTACTCAGGTGTGTTCACAGGTGTACTCAGGTGTTTACAGGTGTACTCAGGTGTGATTACAGGTGTACTCAGATGTTTGTAGGTGTACTCGGGTATGTTTACAGGTGTACTCAGTTGTGTTTACAGGTGTACTCAGGTGTTTACAGGTGTACTCAGGTGTGTTTACAGGTGTACTCAGGTGTTTACAGGTGTACTCAGGTGTGTTTACAGGTGTACTCAGTTGTGTTTACAGGTGTACTCAGGTGTTTACAGGTGTACTCAGGTGTGTTTACAGGTGTACTCAGGTGTTTACAGGTGTACTCAGGTGTGTTTACAGGTGTACTCAGGTGTGTTTATAAGTGTACTCAGGTGTTTACAGGTGCACTCAAGTGTTTGTAGGTGTACTCAGGTGTTGACAGGTGTACTCAGGTGTGTTTATAGGTGTACTCAGGTGTGTTTATAAGTGTACTCAGGTGTTTACAGGTGTACTCAGGTGTGTTTATAAGTGTACTCAGGTGTTTACAGGTGTACGCAGGTGTGTTTACAGGTGTACTCAGGTGTTTGTAGGTGTACTCAGGTGTTTGTAGGTGCACTCAGGTGTGTTTATAGGTGTACTCAGGTGTTTACAGGTGTACTCAGGTGTGTTTATAGGTGTACTCAGGTGTTTACAGGTGTACTCAGGTGTGTTTACAGGTGTACTCAGGTGTGTTTACAGGTGTACTCAGGTGTTTACAGGTGTACTCAGGTGTGTTTACAGGTGTACTCAGGTGTGTTTATAAGTGTACTCAGGTGTTTACAGGTGCACTCAAGTGTTTGTAGGTGTACTCAGGTGTTGACAGGTGTACTCAGGTGTGTTTATAGGTGTACTCAGGTGTGTTTATAAGTGTACTCAGGTGTTTACAGGTGTACTCAGGTGTGTTTATAAGTGTACTCAGGTGTTTACAGGTGTACGCAGGTGTGTTTACAGGTGTACTCAGGTGTTTGTAGGTGTACTCAGGTGTTTGTAGGTGCACTCAGGTGTGTTTATAGGTGTACTCAGGTGTTTACAGGTGTACTCAGGTGTGTTTATAGGTGTACTCAGGTGTTTACAGGTGTACTCAGGTGTGTTTATAGGTGTAGAGGAGGACCGAAAGGCGTGCCCAACGACACCAGCGGGCAGCCGGCATTACAACAACATCTGGGCTCCCTTGCCCCATCTGCGGGCGAGTGTGTGGCTCACGCATCGGCCTCCACAGCCACATGAAGTGGCACCAGCGCCAACGACGCTGAACCCCATCCCCCACCCCCCAACCCCCTGGAGCAATCGTCATCATCGGACATGATGGACAGCTAAGACTCAGGTATGTTTACAGGTGCACTCAGGTGTGTTTACAGGTGTACTCAGGTGTTTACGGGTGTACTCAGGTGTGTTTACAGGTGTACTCAGGTGTTTACGGGTGTACTCCGGTGTTTGTAGGTGCACTCAGGTGTGTTAACAGGTGTACTCAGGTATGTTTACAGGTGTACTCAGGTATGGTTACAGGTGCACTCAGGTGTGTTTACAGGTGTACTCAGGTGTTTACGGGTGTACTCCGGTGTTTGTAGGTGCACTCAGGTGTGTTTACAGGTGTACTCAGGTATGTTTACAGGTGTATTCAGGTATGGTTACAGGTGCACTCAGGTGTGTTTACAGGTGTACTCAGGTGTAGGCCTACTGTTACTCACAGCGACTCCCTCTGCCTCGCAGTAGATCTGTAGAGGACTGAGGCCTTCTGGGAAATGGATGTGTTGGAAGTTAATGGCAGGTGAGCGTCGCTCCCTCTCCTGAACAGTCAACATGGTTTCCATAGAAACAGAGACACGTGTCAGTCTGACTGTTTGAACTTGTTGTTGTTGTTGTTGTTGTTTAGGTCAGTCTGACTGTCTTTACCTCGAGCTCTAGGATCCTGAACTCCAGCAGTTCGTTCTGGTCTCTGACGTCCTGGATGTCGTTCTCCAGCTTCAGTTCTTCACCTTCCATCCGCTTCACCTGCAGAATATCAGAAACATACAGAAACAACGTCACATCATCACGTTTTTATATCTTCTATCAGAAATATTCAGTCTTACTAATGTAAACAAAGAGTCAATATTAATATGAATGCATTTATTCACTCGTATTATTATTAGTTGTCTTTCATGTGTTCAGAGTCAAATAGAGATTTTACAGTTTCTTCACCTTCTCCACCAGCTGCTGATTCCTCTGATACAACGACTGCTTCTCCTCCACCCACTGGACATCCTGAGAGACAGACAGGGGGACAGACAGACAGAGAGAGAGACAGACAGACAGGTGGACAGACAGACAGACAGACAGACAGACAGACAGGTGGACAGAGAGAGAGACAGACAGACAGACAGGTCGACAGACACAGAGACGGACAGAGAGACAGACAGACAGGTGGACAGACAGAGAGACGGACAGAGAGACAGACAGACAGGGGGACAGACAGACAGAGAAAGAGACAGAGACAGGGGGACAGACAGAGAGAGAGACAGGGGGACAGACAGAGAGACAGACAGGTGGACAGACAGACAGACAGGCAGAGAGAGAGACAGAGAGACAGACAGACAGACAGACAGACAGACAGGGGGACAGATAGGTGGACAGAGAGAGACAAGATTGAGAGAGAGACGGGGACAGACAGAGAGACAGACAGGTGGACAGACAGACAGGGGGACAGGGGAACAGACAGAGAGAGAGACAGGGGGACAGACAGAGAGACAGACAGGTGGACAGACAG
The DNA here is from genome assembly GCF_043250625.1 of Sebastes fasciatus. Taxonomy (NCBI): domain Eukaryota; kingdom Metazoa; phylum Chordata; class Actinopteri; order Perciformes; family Sebastidae; genus Sebastes; species Sebastes fasciatus. The sequence continues at coordinate 66,829 of NW_027428184.1, read as the reverse complement.
ACAGACAGACAGGTCGACAGACAGAGAGACAGACAGAGAGACAGACAGAGAGACAGACAGACAGGTGGACAGACAGAGAGACGGACAGAGAGACAGACAGACAGGTGGACAGACAGAGAGACAGACAGACAGACAGACAGACAGAGAGACAGACAGAGAGACAGACAGACAGGTGGACAGACAGAGAGACGGACAGAGAGACAGACAGACAGGTGGACAGACAGAGAGACGGACAGAGAGACAGACAGACAGGTGGACAGACAGAGAGACGGACAGAGAGACAGACAGACAGGTGGATAGACGGAGAGACAGACAGACAACAGTGTCAGTAGTTCTTAAATAACTGATATTTACAGCTCAAACCTCAGATATTCCTGCTCTACGTTCTACGTTCTATCTTCAACGTTCTATGTTCTACGCTCAATGTTCTACGTTCTATGTTCTACGTTCTATGTTCTATGTTCTACATCAGAGGTGTTCAGTCATGTACCACAGAGAGCCACCAGTCAGACTGATCACACATAAGCTCCTCCCCTCTACCTGAGTAGTGGGCGGAGTCTTTGTTCTGATTGGTGGAGCTGGTTGTGGTCAAATGTTCTGATTCAGGTTCTGATTGGTTTAGTTTGGCTCTTCATGGAATATGATTGGTCACTCTGTTCTACGTTCTACCGTTTGTTCTACCTCTCGCTCGCTCGCTCTCATTGGTTCTCTGCGCCTCTGATCAGCTTGAAGACACATCCCAGGAGTCTACCCTGGAACCAATCAGAACGCAGATAAGATTCCCACCTGATGCCTTCATCATACCAGGGTATCTTCACCATACCCAGGGTATCTTCACCATACCCAGGGTATCTTCACCATACCCAGGGTATCTTCACCATACCCAGGTTATCTTCACCATACCCAGGTTATCTTCACCATACCCAGGTTATCTTCACCATACCCAGGTTATCTTCACCATACCCAGGTTATCTTCACCATACCCAGGGTATCGTCACCATACCCAGGTTATCTTCACCATACCCGGGTTATCTTCACCATACCCAGGTTATCTTCACCATACCCAGGGTATCGTCACCATACCCAGGTTATCTTCACCATACCCAGGTTATCTTCACCATACCCAGGGTATCGTCACCATACCCAGGTTATCTTCACCATACCCAGGTTATCTTCACCATACCCAGGTTATCTTCACCATACCCAGGGTATCGTCACCATACCCAGGTTATCTTCACCATACCCAGGTTATCTTCACCATACCCAGGGTATCTTCATCATAACCAGGTTATTTTCATCATACCCGGGTTATCTTCACCATACCCGGGTTATCTTCACCATACCCAGGTTATCTTCACCATACCCAGGGTATCTTCACCATACCCAGGTTATCTTCACCATACCAGGGTATCGTCACCATACCCAGGTTATCTTCACCATACCCAGGGTATCTTCACCATACCCAGGTTATCTTCACCATACCAGGGTATCGTCACCATACCCAGGTTATTTTCACCATACCCGGGTTATCTTCACCATACCCAGGTTATCTTCATCATACCAGGGTATCTTCAACATACCCAGGGTATCTTCACCATACCCAGGGTATCTTCATCATACCAGGGTATCTTCAACATACCCAGGGTATCTTCACCATACCCAGGGTATCTTCACCATACCCAGGGTATCTTCACCATACCCGGGGTATCTTCACCATACCCAGGGTATCGTCATCATACCCAGGTTATCTTCATCATACCCAGGGTATCTTCATCATACCCAGGGTATCTTCACCATACCCAGGGTATCTTCACCATACCCGGGGTATCTTCACCATACCCAGGGTATCGTCATCATACCCAGGTTATCTTCATCATACCAGGGTATCTTCAACATACCGGGGTATATTCATCATACCCAGGTTATCTTCACCATACCCAGGGTATCTTCACCATACCCAGGTTATCTTCACCATACCCAGGTTATCTTCACCATACCCAGGGTATCTTCACCATACCCAGGTTATCTTCACCATACCAGGGTATCGTCACCATACCCAGGTTATTTTCACCATACCCGGGTTATCTTCACCATACCCAGGTTATCTTCATCATACCAGGTTATCTTCATCATACCAGGGTATCTTCAACATACCGGGGTATATTCATCATACCCAGGTTATCTTCACCATACCCAGGGTATCTTCACCATACCCAGGTTATCTTCACCATACCCAGGTTATCTTCACCATACCCAGGTTATCTTCACCATACCCAGGTTATCTTCACCATACCCAGGTTATCTTCACCATACCCAGGGTATCTTCACCATACCCAGGTTATCTTCACCATACCCAGGGTATCTTCACCATACCCAGGGTATCTTCACCATACCCAGGTTATCTTCACCATACCCAGGTTATCTTCACCATACCCAGGGTATCTTCACCATACCCAGGTTATCTTCACCATACCGGGGTATATTCATCATACCAGGGTATCTTCAACATACCCAGGGTATCTTCATCATACCCAGGTTATCTTCACCATACCAGGGTATCTTCACCATACCGGGGTATATTCATCATACCAGGGTATCTCCATCATACCCAGGTTATCTTCATTGTTTCTGTTTGTCTATTTAGTTTATTTCATCTGTAGTGAACTAAACCTCCTATCATCTGTTTTATTATTATTATTATTATTATTATTGATTATTATTTCATATCTTATTTCTAACTCTAACATGTAAAGATTAAATTCAGTGTGTTACCCGTCCTTGTTGCTTCAGGGCCGATTCCAGATCTGCTACTCTGGTTTCATATCGACTGATTTCAGCCAGCAGCTGCTCTCTGGTCTGAAACACAGGGAATAGAACCATCAACCTGTTAGTGCCTTGCTTCATTACAGAGAATAGACCATCGACCTGTTAGTGCCTTGCTTCATTACAGGGAATAGAACTATCGACCTGTTAGTGCCTTGCTTCATTACAGGGAATAGAACCATCAACCTGTTAGTGCCTTGCTTCATTACAGAGAATAGACCATCGACCTGTTAGTGCCTTGCTTCATTACAGGGAATAGAACCATCGACCTGTTAGTGCCTTGCTTCATTACAGGGAATAGAACCATCAACCTGTTAGTGCCTTGCTTCATTACAGGGAATAGAACCATCGACCTGTTAGTGCCTTGCTTCATTACAGAGAATAGAACCATCGAACTGTTAGTGCCTTGCTTCATTACAGAGAATAGAACCATCGAACTGTTAGTGCCTTGCTTCATTACAGAGAATAGAACCATCGACCTGTTAGTGCCTTGCTTCATTACAGAGAATAGAACCATCAACCTGTTAGTGCCTTGCTTCATTACAGAGAATAGAACCATCGAACTGTTAGCGCCTTGCTTCATTACAGAGAATAGAACCATCGACCTGTTAGTGCCTTGCTTCATTACAGAGAATAGAACCATCGACCTGTTAGTGCCTTGCTTCATTACAGGGAATAGAACCATCACCCTGTTAGTGCCTTGCTCAGAGGTCGGGTCACCTTGATCTCCTTCTCGGCGTCGTAGTTGCCTCCGCTCGTCTCCGTCAGCAGAGCATAAGCTCGCTGCAGCGCCTGATACTCCTGAGTCAGCTGACGGTACCGGAACTCTGCATCATCACGCACACACACCTGAAACACACAAACAGAACCAGTAACAGAACCAGTAACAGAACCAGTCGGACCAGTAACAGAACCAGTAACAGAACCAGTCAGACCAGTAACAGAACCAGTAACAGAACCAGTCAGACCAGTAACAGAACCAGTAACAGAACCAGTCGGACAAGTAACAGAACCAGTAACAGAACTAGTAACAGAACCAGTCAGACCAGAGAGACCAGTAACAGAACCAGTAACAGAACCAGTAACAGTACCAGTAACAGAACCAGTCAGACCAGTAACAGAACCAACGGTATGTGTGTACCTCGTCTGGTTCTGTATCTGGAGTTCTGTCGGTGTGAAACGACAAAGACGATCCATCAGAGTCCGCCGACGCTTCCTCATCATAACCATAGAACGTCTCTATGACCTTTGTGAGAACAAGAGAACAAGAGAACAGGAGAACAGAAGAACAGGAGAACAGTAGAACAGTAGAACAGGAGAACAGTAGAACAGTAGAACAGGAGAACAGGAGAACAGTAGAACAGTAGAACAAGAGAACAGTAGAACAGTAGAACAGGAGAACAGGAGAACAGTAGAACAGGAGAACAGGAGAACAGTAGAACAGTAGAACAAGAGAACAGTAGAACAGTAGAACAGGAGAACAGGAGAACAGTAGAACAGTAGAACAAGAGAACAGTAGAACAGGAGAACAGGAGAACAGTAGAACAGTAGAACAGTAGAACAGGAGAACAGGAGAACAGGAGAACAGGAGAACAGGAGAACAGGAGAACAGTAGAACAGGAGAACAGGAGAACAGTAGAACAGGAGAACAGGAGAACAGGAAAACAGTAGAACAGTAGAACAGGAGAACAGGAGAACAGTAGAACAGTAGAACAGTAGAACAGGAGAACAGTAGAACAGGAGAACAGTAGAACAGTAGAACAGTAGAACAGGAGAACAGTAGAACAGGAGAACAGTAGAACAAGAGAACAGTAGAACAGGAGAACAGTAGAACAGTAGAACAGGAGAACAGGAGAACAGTAGAACAGGAGAACAGTAGAACAGGAGAACAGTAGAACAAGAGAACAGTAGAACAGGAGAACAGTAGAACAGTAGAACAGTAGAACAGGAGAACAGTAGAACAGGAGAACAGTAGAACAAGAGAACAGTAGAACAGGAGAACAGTAGAACAGTAGAACAGGAGAACAGGAGAACAGTAGAACAGGAGAACAGTAGAACAGTAGAACAGGAGAACAGGAGAACAGTAGAACAGGAGAACAGGAGAACAGTAGAACAGGAGAACAGGAGAACAGGAGAACAGGAGAACAGTAGAACAGTAGAACAGGAGAACAGGAGAACAGTAGAACAGGAGAACAGTAGAACAGGAGAACAGTAGAACAGTAGAACAGTAGAACAGGAGAACAGTAGAACAGGAGAACAGTAGAACAAGAGAACAGTAGAACAGGAGAACAGTAGAACAGGAGAACAGTAGAACAGGAGAACAGTAGAACAGTAGAACAGTAGAACAGGAGAACAGTAGAACAGGAGAACAGTAGAACAAGAGAACAGTAGAACAGGAGAACAGTAGAACAGAAGAACAGAAACCAGGTATAGAACATAGAGAGTTCTCACCCTGCAGGCTCTGAAGGTTCGTTTCCTCCTGACTGAGTCCTGACGTCTGTATCTCAGTAACATGTCTCTCTCCTGGAGGAAACACACAGTGTTCATTCATTCATTCACTCATTCACTCATTCATTCATTTACTCATTCATTCATTCATTCATTCACCTGTATCTCAGTAACATGTCTCTCTCCTGGAGGAAACACACAGTGTTCATTCATTCATTCACTCATTCACTCATTCATTCATTCATTCGTTCATTCAATCACTCATTCATTCATTCATTCATTCATTCAGAGTTGTGTTTGTGGAGTCCAGCTCAGTTTTTGGCCTCTATGGAACTTCATAATACTTCCCCTACATCACTCACAGTAAAAGTACTCAGAGTTTTAGTAGAAGTACTTCTACTCAATACTTACTATAACATTCTTTACGTAACCAGCTGTCTCCAGAGCCTGAAAACACAAAGAGTTGTATTTCAGATATTGTTACTACAACATACTGTAGTACTGCTGATCAGGTAGTATCAACAGTAGTATTAACAGTAGTAGTAATCACAGTTGTAGTAGTAGTACCAGGTCGTCGATGATGTGTTGATATAGTAGCAGTAGCAGTAGCAGTAGCAGTAGCAGTAGTAGTAGTAGTAGTAGCAGTAGCAGCAGTAGTAGTAGTAGTAGTAGTAGCAGTAGTAGCAGTAGCAGCAGTAGCAGTAGTAGTAGTAGTAGTAGTAGTAGCAGTAGTAGCAGTAGCAGCAGCAGTAGCAGTAGCAGTAGTAGTAGCAGTAGCAGTAGCAGTAGCAGCAGTAGTAGTAGTAGTAGTAGTAGTAGCAGCAGTAGCAGTA